>NC_091586.1:62500-87500 GCF_042767895.1 Penaeus vannamei
TAAAATACATTCACAGATCAAGTCTTGCCAATTACTTGCTTGCATGTTGCCAGGTTGAAGCTGCAATAAGCTTTTAAGAGCAATGTCACATGTTATTAATTTATTCGCTCTTCTACTCCAAGGGCGAGACAAATTGCCTTGGTCTCTGAGTCTTGCTGGCTTCAGTGTGTACAGCCTTCAGGGATCTGGCCAACATGTGAAGCTGCAAGTTCTGAAACCTGTTAATACAACTGCTACACTTGCCATTTCTACTGTGTATCAGGTTTGAGATGATGGAGTTAGTTTTTGCTTATATGAAAACAGTGTAGAGTTTGTTTTCATGATCTCATAATCTCTTTTCATAATCTCCATAATCAGAGATTATTGATAACTTAACATACAGAGTGGACATCAAAAAATAAAAAGATGTTTTGTTCAGTGTTGCTTCTATTTATTTGCACTCTCCAGGGACCATCTCTCAACCAGCTTGGCCTTGTCATACACACTGACATGTCCCCCCTGGATTTCTATGGAAGCCGCTGCCAGGTTGTAGGGCATGTCACAATTGTAGAGAACTTGCTCAGCCTTGCCTCGCTATTCATGGATACATTGCAGGAAGAGGTGGGTTATCTTTCACTCTCTATTATAATGTTTTCATGAATATACTAATGATAGAATAGATTTACAAAGTGCCAGAATTGTTGATATTAGAAGGATCACTATGGTCTTTTCTGGAATGATGGTTTTCTGCAGGGGAACACTGTTTACCAATCCTCCTTGTACCTGATCAGACACTTGCTGTGCCTGTCTGGGGATCCAGGCTATATGCAACTAGTGTAATCATTGCTTAATCATTTATCATATTGCCTTTTTTAATGTTCCACAGACCTCTTCCACATCATCAACGCCGGCCCCTCCCCCTCCTGTGATGGAAGCCTCCTCCGTGCCCACCACTCACCCACCTCACCAGCAGTCAACACCAACATCAGCTGTACAACAGCCATCCACACAGCAGTCTAACCTTACACAGCAGTCACCCCCAAAACAGCTTCACCACAGTAGCTCTGACCCCAACACACTGATGGTGACTGAGGTGGAGGAGGTTGAGGAAGAGAGAGGTATGAAGGTGTCTCTTTTATGGTTTCCTTTTTTTCTTTTCTTTTAACAATCCTTGTATTCAAGACTTGATATGTCCATGTTGTAGGTTCTAATATTTGTATTAGTATTTGTATTGTTCACCCCAATGTTCAAATTAATTCACTACAGAATTATAAATCTAATACTTCCAGTCCAAGTGGTGAGTGAGGCAGAGGTGCAAACAAACACAGGCCCCATAGTCACTGTGTGGGTGCAGTGGACAGTGGCAAGAGTGTCAGCCTCACTCTATGCAAACAGTGGGCCTGAGCAGAGAAAGCTTCGGGCAGAGTTGGAGGACCTGACAACAGCCTTAGATCTTCATAAAGTCTATTCAAAGGCTAAAGTTAAGGTTACATCTGTCAGTATTCTCCACTTCACAAGAAGGTTGGCATTATTCAGATTTGTGTGACATTGGAAAAATAAAAGTAATGCATTTTACTTTGTTAAAGTTTCTGACAGTAATTCTATGAAAACTGCTTGTTTTGTTTTTTCTCAAAATGTGAAATGTGATACACATTCTTTCTTAAAGACACTGAAAATGATTTTTATATACCTTAGGAATAATTCATGGGTAGCTGGTGAACATGAAGGTGTTGTCATGACTTGTGGAGACCAGCTGACTCATGATCTCAAGGTTATCAACCCTCGAAATGGTACGGTAGACCCACACTATCACTGTGGCAGGACCAACAACATACCAACCGAGCAGCCCAAACAGCATGGATTTGTTTCACTGACTGTCACAACAGCTCTATGCAAGAATATACAGTCATGTTGGAACTCACTGATCAAGAAACACTTAAATGAAGATAGGTAAGGCATGAATATGAATAGCTTAATGCAACTGTTGATGCACGATTTACATTATATATTGCATAATATATATATATATATTTTTTACTAGATACTTTATGACAGAGTAGACTTGGTTAATGCCTATTTTCTAGATAAAATTTATTGAGCTTGTCTTGTTTAATTTTTCAGGGCTCTACCAAGTGACAGAAATGCAGACCACTATTTAAGTGAAGTAGACATACGTGTTCAACCGTTTGACTGCGTCTGTTTCCCTGCTTCCTTGCATATTTTTGCGTCAGTGTATGATCCTTGGTTGCAGCTGCAGGTTCCCAAGCAGCTCATCCAGAAAGGTAGGACCATCTCCAAAGAACCAGTGGGTATGAACCTGAACAATCATACACTGCCACTGATCTACCTCCACACGGAAAGCATCCGTTTGTTTCTCCCTGCTCGTGACACCTCTAGTGAGGATTCCTCAGTTCACAATATGTTCCTGGTTCAGCTTGACTCTACTGTGATCACTCCTCAAGTAGACAACCCTTTGTCACGAATCATGATAAGACCTGACATCTTCCACATGGCAGAGAGAGCTAGAATACTGGGTGTTCCAGGATCAGACGTTGAGGATCGGCAGTACCAAATTGACCTTGTTGGGTTTAGTGTTAGTACAGGTGAGTTAGATGTGTACTACAGTATAGATAACGGTAGAAATTGATCATTTTCAATCCGTAATACAGAAGTGTAGCTGTAGAATATCCTCATTTCTTTGTAATGGTAATGTCACTATATCTCTCAATCAATTTTGGTTTTAGGCTTTTTTACTGCACATGAGTTAATTAAGCAATGGAGGGATAACTATACAGTTTGATACATCATTCTTCTCCCATTAGGATCCTGGTATGACCTGGTGAGTGTGAAGGGAGGACGACCTAGGAGTTCTTCTGGTGAACGGTTGCGAGTTATGGGGGAGAATCCAGCTTTAGAGTGGAACAATTATGATCCAACACAAGATAACAAAGATACAGACATTATTCTTCATCCATTCATTGCAAGGCAAGTATATGTCAAAGTGTTGTAAAGTAGCTGACTTATGATGAATTCTTGTTACATTAAGACATGTCTTTAGTATGGAATATTCTTGCAAGATTTATTCCATGATTCAATTTTATTTGTGTAAACTATATTCATCATTAATGCAGGCAGTTTGAGTAATTTCTCACTTTCTACACAGATTTGACAGCAGAATTATTGCAGCTCCAGCCATCGTTTATCGAGGAGTTGAAGGAGAGGATGGGGTGTCATCCCCTACTTTGGTGGCAGGTCATTCGCTAGAAATAAATGCCACTTCAGATATTGACCTCCATATAAGTCTGCCACAGATCTGTCTCCTTCAGGATATTGTTGAGGATACGACAAGGTAAGTTACACATAAGATCATGCATTTGTGAAATTTCAGTATTATGTAAGTTTCTTTGAGTATCATGTGTATATGATGATTCAGAAGAGTAAAGGTGTTGAAATTAGTAAATGATATTGTTAGCTGAATATCTTGCTTATGTGCTGGAAAGTTATGTCTGCATACATTAAGGTAATGCTTCAAAATTAACTTTCTAAATATGTAGATAAAGGGGTAGACTGAAGAGTTAAGTTAGGAAGAACACAAGTTTTCATTCCAGTTCACTTACAGACTGATAACCCAAATGATAGCAAGTGGCAGACAAGGCCAAGCTTCACAGATGCCATTGGACATCCAGGACAGTGGCGTGGACTGTGACATATCATCAGTAGAACTCTCAAAAGGAATGGCTAGCCAGAAGTCCACGGGAAGCAGTGGCTCCTGGTCGTTTGTGCCACTGGAACTGCTGGTCACAGGAGGGAAGATAACTGCCAGCATCTTTGACCGAGGAATTCTAGAAGAGGGGCAAAAATTGAGTGTGAAGGTAACACCTAAACACTTTCATTGATGTGTAACAACAACCAGTTGTATTACTAATGATAAAAATAATATATTAGTATCAAATTTGATAAGAATACTTATTATCATAGGTAAGGATAGTGATAGTGAATTTTCACATTCACAGTACTTACAACGCTACAAAAGAAATGATGTTGCTAAGAATAAGGAAAATGATTATGATATGACATTCATCCTGTTTAGATAATAGTTTAAGGAAATCCAAAAGTAAAGAATAAACAAAACTTATATTCTTCTTTCCTCAGGGTTGGCAGCGCAGTAAGCTGGAGCAAAGAGCCAAAAAGAGGGAGCGTGAGCTAGTGGCTGAGGCCGCATCAACAGAGTCAGAGCCCTCACCCAAGAGGTTGCCACAGAACCGCCAGAGGACATTACCTCGGGACACTGGAGTGGAAACTCCATCAGAAAAGGAGGTGGAAGATGGGTGAGTCTTCAAGATTTTGATGATAAGTGATTTATGCGTAAATGTAATGTACAAACATTCATGTTTAACCTATTGCGTCCAGGAAAAAATGGAGTTGACTTGGTTTTCGCTCCTAGTAGTCTGTGTGGCCAACGGGGCTTGCCTCCGGGGCCTTTTTTCAGCGAACTGGCCTGTCAGAAAAAACAACAGAGTGATGTCTTTTTCTTTTCTTTTCTTTTCTTTTATCATTTGTGTGCAAATCATGATTTTAATTTTTATGCATATTCATAAATGTAAAATATCCATTTTAATTGCTAGATCAAATCTTTAGTAGCCTAATTATGTATATTAGAGATATTACACTCTGTGTATAAGATTGAATGTGGTTTTTATTGATGGATGAAATATTTTTAAAAATCATTCATTTTCACAAATTTTATTTTTACAATATACAAGATGGTTTGCAGTGATATACAAGGCTGCTGCCCCAACAGCTTCAGTACTTCCCTTATTATTATCATACTTCTAGATATTCACACTGGCAGAGTGCCAAGAGAGTGTGAGTAGTTGGCACAAGGAGGCAGATCTTTTAAACAAGAGTGATGGTTTTTTACAGGTTCACATCAGCAGCCAGAGCGTGTCATGATTTATGTGCTAAAATTCACCCTTTATACAAAACATTAGACAATCATAGCATTACACATCCCGTTCTCCCTCAAGCATGTGGTGTTGGTTTGTGGGTTCCTTATGCAGAACGGCATAAAATGTACAGCACGCATCCTTGTAACATGACATGAACAGCATGTCACCTAGAACCACAGCCAAGTTTGGCATGACATGAACTCTATATCATTCGTAGGCTACAAGTTAATAGTAGCATAACAAATTTACAGATGTGGATGGGCGCACACACAAATTTTATTTTGCATATATTCATGTTTTTCATATCAATTGCAGGTATGAGGGCTCAGAGGAAGGATCAGTGTGTGAGGGGGGAGGAGTGAACCTCACTCAGCCACGCATTCGACCCCTTCTGTATGTGGTGGTGTCTCAGCCTCATGCGTTCTTATCTTGTCAGCCATTAAAACAAAAGCTGGACATATCTTGCTTCAACTTCATACTGCGAAGTGTTCCAAAAGGGTTTTCTGTGAAAGGTAAGGAATATATGTTGATTTGTTGATTTATTAATAACTGTATTGTATTTTGTAGTGATTATGATATGGCAGGATAATGTTGAAAATTGCCAATTCTATTTTTTTAGGTATATAAATGAGCATGATGTGTAAATACGTATGATTTTATGAAACTATTTTTATGTTTAATCTTTAACGGTAATGCAGCCACCGAAGCCAAACAGCTGCCAAGTGCAGAGGACTACACAACATCATGGCTCGAGACACGGCCAGGGGATCCACATCTCAAAACAGGCATTCCTCCTGCTCTGTTAGTGATTTCTGCTACTGATTTCCTACACAAGCCTGGTAAGCAAAGAGTTTCTTTGTCTTTGCAGCGGTCCTTGAACTAAGTATGGAAGTCAGAGATGTCAGACAGGGTGTAATATGATATTAAGTTTGATTATGTGTTTTTTAACATGAAATATCAGCCTGTCTTGATAACTAAACTTTCTTATTTGCAGTATTTAATAAAAGAATCTTTACAAACGAATAAGAAATTTAGAATATTATTTAGGATATTAGTAGTTACATAACCTTTTTTAGAAGTTCTTGATCGATGTAAATTTTTTCAGCATGCATAAATATTGAAGTTGGAAGGCCAGTGCGCCTCTACCTAAGTGAGAGTCGTTGGCAGCAAGTGATCCATGTTATGAACAGCTTGTCTAAAGTCACTCCAGTGCTGGGGGTGATCTCCTCTCCGGACACAAAGCCAGCTCCAAAGCCAGACAGCTCCTTGGACTCCCAAGAGGCTTCTTCTCCAGAGATTCTGCGTCAGGCCCTGTCCAACTTCGACAGCATATCTGTGGTGACAAACCAGGTTGTGGTCAACTGTGAAGTGATGAAGCCACACAAGGCCAAGACAGAACTTCACTGTAGCATTTCTGGAATAAAGTTCTGTACCTCTACCACCCGCAAAAGAGCATCCCAGCCCCAGGATCCAAGACTGGATGTCATCTCAGAAATCACCATCAATGCAGATATCCTAGATTTGCACATGAAAACTATCTATCATTCTCAAAAACTTCAAACTTTCCTTAAGCCATGGACAGTATCTGGGGAACTGAAGCTGCTATGGCTCCAGTGGAGTACTCAGCCTTATGTAGAAATAAGAATTGATACAGAAACCATCATGGTGGACTTGGGCCCAGAACATTTGTTTTGCTTCATGGACCTATGGCAGCACATATCAACATTCATGAACAGTGAAAGTGAAGAAATAAAAGAGGTGAAGCAGGTCAAGCCACCCAAGAAGGAAGACCATCCTCATGACATTCTGTACCAGGATGACTTACGAGCCGGGATCTTCCAGTACGTGAGTCTAGCCCTTGAGGATCCCAAGCCTTACCAAGTTGTGTTTGACAAGATGGCAGGGACCATGGTCTGGTGCTACCCAGAACCTCGGACACTGACCAGAGTTGACATTTATCCTGTTCCATTTGTTGCTGCTTCTGAGTTCAGCACAATGGCAGATGCCCAGGACAAAGATCAAGTCTTGTGCGCCCTTCAGTACTTTGATTCACTGCGTGACACTTTCATAACATATCGTCAGTTCCAGTTATCAGAATCAAAGTTCTGTCAGTTGGACCTGCCAAGTTTCTATGAAAAACAGCATATTGCAGTGTCATCTATGTGGAGGGTGTGCATAGATTTCCGGGAAGAAGATAGTGACTCACATGATGGAAAAATCATAGTGTCCCCAGGAGCCTTGGCTGCATGCATGAGGGTAGATTCTATGTTTTCTGTGGACTTGTTGCCTAGAACTCAAGCAGTGGTGTCTGTTGGGCAGGCACAGGTAACTCTTTACAATCATCTTGCCCTGACTGGGAACAAACTGCCCAAAGAGCTGAGATTTTTCACTTTAGATAGGTTAGCACCTGAAGAACAACCCTTCCTTACCTTTACCTTAGAGAATGCATTTATGCGCACATATTCTTGGGCCTCAGCAGCTCACATACAGGTAGGGGGATCCGTGCGAACTGATGTGCTTAGCTACAGCTTCTTAACCAACAGTTGTCTTCTGGAACCAACATTTATTGAAGCTAGTCTTGTCACCCAAGATGCTGAGGGACCAGATAAACCTAACTGCATTGACTCCATAGTCACAGTCAAACCAATGTTCATCCATGTGAACCAGTCCATTATCCACACACTGAACGTCGCCTATGAGAGTTGGCTGCAGGTGTCAGCCACAGTTTCGGATGTAGCATGTGGACCAAACTTGGCCCTCCTCAAGAAATCCCCTGTGATATATATGACCAATTATCTCATATGCAATGATACACTGGAGACTATTAGGTTTGGGCAAGTAGGGACAGATGAGAATATACTCCTTGGCTCCAGAGGAATCCACCTGTATTCCTGGAGGAGTCACAAATATCCACCATTACTGCATGTGTGCGTGGAGGGAGGCAAGTGGAAATGGTGTGACCCATTCATGCTAGATACAGAAGGATATCAGGTAAGTGTAATACTGATTATTAGAAATGGTGAATATATTTTTTACTATTGAGAGTTCTAATGGGAGTGATTCTGAACCTAAAAGAAGTATTATAGCTTTGCAGCATTCATGGAAAAGAAACATTATGCAACATAAAACAAGTGGCTTTTGTTTTTCAGGTACGCACAATTCACCATGAAAATTACCACATTCACTTCCTGGTAGCCCTAGAGAACTTGTCACCAACCCAGAAGCTTGTCACATTCTCAGGACTGCTTTCCATAGCCAACTGCCTCAATGAACATTTAGAATTCAGGATCATTGAGCCAGGCAAGGAAAAAGATTCACCCAAGCATGCAGCCACCCACATGCTTCAAAGCAAGTTTGTAGCCCCATCCTACATCGGTGAGGCCCATGGAATACGAGTCCGATTGATGGGAAACCAGACAATATGGTCAGGGGAGATTCCTTTGTCATACGAGCGGACAAAGGACTCCCTCCTGGTGAAGATTCCGTTGAAGATGAAGGGAGAGAGCCTCATTTCATGGTGTCGTGTGCTGAGGCAGAGAGTAGGCTCTGTGTGGAGACTCCTGGTGGTGTTCAGCCCACAGTACATGGTCAGGTCCCATCTTCCTCGTCCCCTGATTCTTCATGTCAACACTCCAAGCAATCACACTTCACATCAGGTAAAAGATAGGAATTTTCCTTATTCAGAAAAGTTGATTATGAGCTTCTGTTACTAGGAAAGAGTGAAAGCAGTAGCAAAATATTGGGAATAGAATTTTCTACATGTGTAAATGTTCCTTATGTGATTTTCATGTTAGAGATATGCCTAAACACCAGAAAACATGATTTATATAAACATTCTTTTTTCCAAAGCGCCTATCTCAAAGACAGTATCACTCACTTCATTCCAGGTTGTGGTGAAGGGGCGTGGAAAAACACATACGCTACAGTGCGATGGTGGCATCACACATCAGTTGACATTCCAACTAAACCCAGAGTTAGAGGTTTCAAGTCCACCCATTCCCCTTTCAAGAGCTATGGCTGACCAGGTGGGTGAAGTGCCAGGATATTTTCCAGACATTGATGTGATATGGTGGTTGAAGCGCCCATCAGAACATCTTCCAGTTTCTACCTCCATTTTACCTTTATTGACCCAGATCATTGCACTTGATTGCCATGAATCCATGTTTTGAATGGATGGGATGTAGCATGAACTTTTGGGCGAAGTGCCAACATCTCTAGCACACATTCAATACACTGTATTCTGTTTGCGTTAATCCTAAGTTTCCCTGTGAAAAGAATCTACCGCTGCAGATGGAACTTCTCATTTGTTACATTTTCAAACTACAGAGTAAGAATGGCATTAAATGTAAAGTATTTTTTTTAATTATCACTTTAAGACTACAACCTGAGATTATTTACTGTCCATGCCTCAACCCATTCATGCTAGATGATGTCCTATCAGGCAAAAAGTAAACTGATGGCAGAAGATGACATCTAATCATGAACCCCAGCCTTGCTAGGATTCATCAACGGCAGTATTAATGTTCAACTCTCTTCGCCTCTGATTTACTCTCTAAGATTGCAAATCATAATAGATAATGTCTAGATGGGAGTTGTGCGTTGAATTATGTTGATTGATGATTGATATATGAGTGCTATTAATTCTCCCTTTTTATTTTATTTGTACTAATTTATTTGGTGTATATCAGATGCGACTATCTCATTCTCAAGAACCTGTGGACATAGCACAGTACCTTCAGAATCTATTTGACGGCCCAGAAGAACGTTGGCCATATGTAGATACTTCCAACTTCATGGGGGATGTTCTCTTTGCTGATCAGCCTAAGATTGACCTGCAGGTATGCATACTTTCCATTTTTCTTTATTCTTATTTTATATTCAAGATTTATTTTTTTTTTTTTTTTTGGAAGAGAACCTTTATAATTGATAATAAACATTTTTTTAAATATCACATGGCTTCCACAGGTTGGATTCTCTGGTATCTACTCTCAGTGCAACACTCTCTTGGTGGATATAAGACCTTGGGCTCTTATGATCAACCACTCAGGAATAGAAATTGCTTTGCGTGAACATGAGTCAACAAGCTGCTGGTTTGTGCCCCCTGGTGCTGTGTTTGCTCCTCCCAAGCTAGACGGACTTTTTACTATTGGGGTAGTTGATAATGATCAGCAGTACCACACTGTGCCATTGCAGTTGTCCAAAGAAGACAGGTGGTACAGCCTCAAATTTGAAGGAAGGATACCACGGGAAGGTTTTACTAATTTGCGCATCTTGACGCAAGATAAGGTATACTTGATCACAGTATTGTCCAGTTATGAAGAGAACATACAGATCTTACACCTCCTTCCCACTTACTCCATCACCAACAACACCCAAGAGGAACTGACCATCCGCTCAATGTATGTCTATGCTGGTGACATCAAGGTGCAGCTCCCAGTGTCTCTGCCAGCCCTGGACTTAGCATCAAAACCAGCTACGGCTGAGCTGAAAGAAGTCCCCCTCCTAATGTGGCACATTCTTAAGGATCCTGGTGCTTCCAGTTCAGATGAGGAACTTTGCTGCATACAGATAGGTCAGAACGGATATCAGGCACATCCAGTGGTGGTGAGGGATAATCCCCCAGATCAGAGAATGACTTTCACACTGCCAGATAACCAAGAGAGCCCAATTCTGAATCGGTCCTTCTTGGTGACTTCCCACAAGTATCAAGGACAGACAAAGATGGTGGTCCAAGAAGATCCTTCACCACAGATGATAATACACAACAACACCAAAGCTTTACTCATATTAGGTGAGTAGGATCAAGCTGTAAAGTTGATACTTTTGGCTCATGGAATAAATATTTATCTATATTATGATCATATTTATAGCTGTGCTCTTTATAAAAGTTGTAAGTAATAGCTCTATGGTTTGCTCAAAAGAATCATACCTTCTTTGTAGCCTATAGCATATAGAATGTATTTTTCTCATCGTCACCAGGCCAGAGTTCAACCAAAGAAGATGGGATCATGGAAGAGGAATTGGACATGTTTGCAGCAATGCCATCAGTTCCACCCAACAAAGCCGTCCACTACACTTTCCCTTACATCTCTCAAAGGTTCCCAAATATTGTGTCAAACAATGTCACATACCCACGCCTGCATTTCTCACAACCTGATGTTCTCAATAATGGTGAGTTGATAATTATAGAGTCTGCCATGGTTGCTTTCATAGAAAGATGGTTTTTAATACTTCTCTCACCTACCTCACTTAAAGGAATTGTGTCTTTATGTTTTCCCAATTATTTTCATGTCATTATACCCCTCCCCTTTCTATGCCAGTAATGATATTTGATAAGTTAAACCCAGGCAGTAGTTCAGTTTGAGCTTTTGTTAAGATTTAGTTTTTGATAGTCATGTAATACCACTGATTATATGGAATGATTTTCTTTTTCTTCTTCTTCTCCTTCTTCTCTTTATTCCAACTTGTTTTTTTTTTTTTTTTCAAGGTTTGTAGTTTGTCATTGTCATCATCATTATTATTATTGTTGCTGTTATCATTGTTATTATTATTGTTATAGTTAACATTATTATTATTATCTTCATCACCATTATTTTTTTTCTTTATTATGATTATCATAATCATCATCATAATAAGTATCTCTAATATCTTTCTCATTACATTTTTTGCAGCAGAATCTGAGGAGGTTTTGTGGAGTCAGGGAGTGGACATCCAGCAGCATTATGATCAATTTGTGAGCATTCCTGGTCATGGAGATGTGAAAGTCCGTATTGAGAAGGTGGGTCACACAGTCCACGTGTTTATCGACCCTGTCAGCAGAGTGGAGGTCTCTGCTAGGGACATCAGGAGCCGGATAGCTGCAGAGCCATCCAAGGGGCGAGTGGCCACTTCCTCAAACAAGGGCAGGGTTGTGAAGGAAAAGGAGGGCCTTGTCTTTGAAGAGGAACATGCCAACCCCCCAGATGTCCCTGCCACTCCAGATGAGCAACCCCAAAGAGAAATAGGAAACACAGAAGAGAAAAAGGCTTCCTCTGACACTGTTGCCCCCCTCAAAGAAAAGAACAGTAAAGCAACTATGGTTGTGTATTGCTCCTTCATGTGCACGCAAGTGGTGCTGGTCCTAAAGGATGATGTCAGTGACCAAGAGAACATCTCAGAGATTATGAGAGTTACACTAGATAACTTTATTGTTAGTTTGAGGCCTAAAATTGACTTGTCAGAGAAGCTTCGTGCCCTGGACTACTGTGTAAAGGAGCGAGTTGAGCTCATACTATTTGTTGGTGATGCCCAAATTGACAATCAGCTCTTTGTTGTAGGCAAATACGACTTTCCAGTGATACTTATTCGACAGGATCCAGAATCTGCTCCCAGAATCTCACCATTAGACCCCATTGAAAGAGCAATTCAGATTTCTCACAACAATGCACTCTACACCATGTCCCTGGTACTTGAACGGTCCCCAACAAAGATGTGCATACATTCCGTCCACATGAGGTTAAAGCCTATAACCCTTTATGCTGAGGATGCAGTGTTCTATTCCCTCATGGATATTCTCGCCTCATTTCTTCCTGCCTCAAAGCACAAAGTTTCAAATATGATTGCAGAAAAGGAAGAGAATGAAGAGGAGGAAAACTTGCCTATTGTCATGAAATTGCCCCATGAAGTCCTTGTCAAGTCCAATGCTATGACACACCCCATCCATATGAGTCACCTGATCATTGACCCAATTTCCATTTTGTTAAGTGTCCATGCCTCAGTCAAGCTATACATAGCTCTGGATCAGTCACCACTCAGCTTTGGGGGATTCCAGCGTACGGACATTATGACGACAAGTTACAGTTTGGGTCATAATCTCACTATGCACTTCTTGTCTGGAGCACTCATAAGAGCTGGCTGGGTTGTTGGATCTCTGGACCTGCTGGGAAATCCTGGAGGATTCGCCAGGACTGTTGGGTCTGGTATCAAGGACTTTGTGCAACTTCCTTATGAAGGGATCCTTCAAGGTCCCTGGGCATTCATAGCTGGTGTGACACATGGCTCTATGTCTTTGGTCAAACACCTTACGGCAGGTTAGTAATAATTGTTATTTTAGGTCTACTCTCAAGGGAAAATATTTATTATGCCATGACTTATGGTTTTTATGGTACAAAAGATTTAAATATTAAAATACTGGCATTAACGTACATATAATTTACAAATGAAATCCGTGTTTTCTTATTTTCTGCTCTAGGAACTGTTGTATCCCTCACAAATCTGGCAAGTTCTGTGGCTCGCAACATGGAACGGCTGTCATTGGACCAAGACCATGCTGCTCGCAGTGAAGCATGGCGACGCTACCAACCATCGGGCCTTGCGCATGGGCTGATGCAGGGATTGTCTGCCTTTGGAATATCTCTACTGGGTAACACGTTTTAATTTTTTGGTCTTTGGTTTTGTATTGAGGGTAGATTACTTTAAGTGTAGTGTAGTGTAGTGACATGTCATGAGAAATTATTTTCTTTATTGAAAGCAATAGAAGAATTTTCAAAAAATAAAAAATAAAAAAATACATTTTCAGTTATATATAATAAGAAATACAGGTTATCAAGATCGAGCATTAATGTTGCCATGGCTGACCAGGCACCTCTCATGGTAACTAAATTGCCAGATTCAAATCATAATCCTTAACTATGGAATTTGCTGCATCAGGGAATCCCAGATTAGAGAATGATGTTCTTCTCAACTGTATATTTATATGTATTTATATTATATGGGCTGTTTTTTTCTAGGTGCTATTGGAGGACTAGCACACCAACCCATGCAAGCTCTGATGAACGATGGGCTGACAGCAAAGAGTGTGGTTGGCGGTGTGGGCAAGGGGCTGGTGGGCATTGTCACAAAGCCCATAGGAGGCGCTGCTGACCTTCTGGTTCACACAGGCCAGGGATTACTTCAGGTAAATTTCTCTTTCAAATATTGCATGTGCGCATATACTCAGTTAGATAACCAACTTCAGCTGTCTAATTTCATCCAGTAGAGAGTAATGAATTCTCAGAATTTATGCGTAAGGGATATGATTTTTAAACTTGGCTTGTCTCTGCAGGGCGCAGGCTGGCATCGTGAGCAAGTCCCTCGTTTCCCCCCACTCGTGGAACCGCACTGCATGGAGGTCAACGCTCCACTGAAGCTGGTGTGGAAGTTTGTCGCTGCGCTGCCCCAGGAGTGCCAGGCTGTGTTGGCTGCGGTTGATGCAACACATCTGACAACTGCAGGCACTTACACTCCTGTCACTGTGCTACTGACTCCTCAGGTGTGTAGTGGTTGGCTAAAGGTCCATTTCCTTGCAGTGCATTGGAGGAAGGCCATGAATTTTTGCCTCATTATACTGTATATTCATCACCTCAGAGTGTTAGTATGATTCTTTTATTTAGTTCTTATTAAAGAATGTACCTCTATCCTCCATATATATATATATATATATATATATATATATATATATATATATATATATATATATATATATATATATATATATGCATAAGATATATGTGTTTTTTTTTTCATGACGTTATCAGGTGCTCTTCATCTTGAGTGTGGAAGAGGATGCCCAACAGCATGCACTGCCTTTGGCTGAGGTCACATGGCGCCCTCACCCTAATGACCCAACTCTCTTCTACATTGAGAAAGTTCAGCCTGAGCCCAAGCCACAGAATTCAGATATGGAGGTAAGACATTTTCATTTATATCATTATTATCTTATTTATTAGGCATGTAATCTTGTTTCCTTAGATGTCTTTTATGACCTCAAAATTCATGTGTTTGACTTATTTGGATTCTGCAGCCAGTCAGTGGTTGCCCAGAGCGAGTGGCAGACTATGTCAGAAGCACCTGCAGCGAAGGCATGGACGCCGGGCTTGACTCTTCGGCAGCCTCCTCGGAAGAAGGGGACCATCCGTCTGGCAACCCCCCTCGTATCAAGCTCTACGTGTCACCCCGCCTCAGACCCTCTGTGTTGTCTGCCATCAACATCGCAGCACGAGCTAGTCAGGGTAGAGGGTTTATCGTGTGATAGTTTCAAAGGAGAATGGTTGTTGCTTTGTTTAACGATGAATCTGGTGTGGGGTTTAGAAATGCTGTTGATTTACATTGATTTTGATGGGTGTGCATTTGACTGGTCACTATTTTTTTTTCTTCTTTTTTTTTTCATATTTAATAGATGCACTTCATTTAGGGTAGAAGAAAACAATCACATTCTTCTTTACTCATCTTACTTTTCATTTTCATGTGAAAGCAGTATTTTTTTCTTTTCTTTTCATTGTTAATTTGTTTTTCACTTTAGAGATATGTGTATCTAGGTTCCCACCATTTATGTAGTTGTTTTGGCCTTCACAGATGTACAGAAGACTACATATAGTTGTTGCTACTGTAGTGAAAGCATGGATAAGAGTTCCTTACTCCTTTGTATTTATTATTTTACTAAATTTAGGAGCAAAAGCTTGTAATGAGGTCTTTATAATTGATGTTTAAAATAAGCTGTAAGAAAGAAAGCAATTTAGATATATGATGGGCAGCACATTGCAATTGTGATTGATCTTGTAGTCGATGTCCATGTGTAAGTAAGTACCTTCTCCTTCCATCCATTTTAACCATCCATTCATATTCAGGTCAACTCATCAAAAGGGAACGGTTGGCAATGTAGTCTCCTTCCCTCATGCGCTGCCTCTTGATTTGTGGGAGATGGGAGAGGCAGCTGACTATGTATCTTGATGTTCACTGCTTTCATGTTTGTTTTGTTTTTTACCCCTACTTCTTTTTGCATATAAGGTATAAATGAAAATTAATATCTTCAGAATGCAAGAGATGTGTTTTTGACCGGTTTTGATTATGTCTTCGTCAGAAATGCGAATACATACTCTGACAAAAATAGAATTGACACCAAATGCATCTTCTACTGTGAAGATATTCATTCTCATTCATACGTTTTCTACATTTGTTGCTTTGAACACTGTTTATCTTTCTTCTTCCCTCTTATTACTGTAGTTGTTTCTTCCAGATTTGAAAACAATCATTTGAAAGAGAATATTTTTCTTTATGCTTACAGAAGTTGGCTATTCTTTTATGTTTGTTTAAGTGATAATTCTGTCGGTGTTATAAATGTACAGGAGCTAAGTATTTGTCATGGAAATAGAGCAGCTCCTCTGTAGAAGGTAGTGAGTGAGCTTACATGATACACTCCAAAGGTTTGGGATTAAATTAGCCCTAGAGAGTTTATGAGGACTTTTGTTCATAGTCCAGCTCTCAGTTGAAAATTAGTTACCTTTGCTCTAATGTTATTCAGATTTCAAATAGTTTAGATGTATTGAGCATTCTGGGAAAGTGAAGGTTGATTCTAAGGTAAAGGTTGAAACAGAATGGTATAGAATGATCCATACACCTTTTTATATGAAAAATAGATAAATGAAGAGGGATTATTTGTTTGAGAAGAAAATCTTTACGAGTATTGAGAACATTTGCACCAGACTTTGGGTCGGAGCAGGTAACTTTTCCAAACATTATCTGACCTAATATAGAATGCCCAGCCATCTTATGGTATGATTGTCTATCAGGATGTAATTTTATAGAATTAATTCAATGGGTATATGCAAAAAGAAGACATATATACATGTTTAACTGTGATTTATATAATGTGTAAGGTGAGATTGTCTCTTGCTCAGAAATACTTTGACTAGCATGACAGATCAGTGCACAAGATATGCCTCCTTTGGGCATTAATTATAAAGGTGTTTAATGCTCTTCCTGTAGAATGTATGAAATATTTATTATATTTTATATACATCTTTTTAAAATGTGCTGTGTATTTTGTAATTACTCATGTTATATGGAATGGATATATATGAAAAAAGTGTTTAAACAGTGTTAAATAGATACTTTTATGACAATTAATAATAGAGGATATACAGTAATTTATTACTTTTTATATATATATATATAAAGTGTATCTGTCTTAGAAGTCAAGAAAGCAATTAAGAATAGTATCAGTATTTTTCTTCTGGATTGGTACAATTGATAAAATTCTCATGTTTATAAGATTCTGATCTCTTGATACAGAGTATATTGCAGTATGAATGTTTACAGATGTTCCTTAGATAAACTTTCTTATGCCAGTACTGCAACAATGTTTCATCATGTGTGTACACTGAAGAGAAAGGCGTTGGTCCAAATTTCATAAATCCTTGGAATGTTCCAGATTTTTTTTCTTTTCTTTTCTTTTCTTTCTTTTTTTCTTTTTTACATGTTCACATTGTTTAAGGATTAGACTAGATTTGATTAGGGGTGTGGACTTTCCAAGAATACAGACTGGGGAAGTATTTAAGAAGCTAAGCCAATTTGCAGTCCAAATTCATTTTTTCAACTTTGTCATGGCTTACTGTAAGGGTGATACAGGAAAGGAGTACGCAAATGCAGACTCAGATCATAATTGTAAAAGTCTGGGATATGAAAGATTATGAATGTTTATTATATATTTTTTTATTAGCATTATTTGTGAACATACGATTGCAGTTATTATTAAAGGATTCAATCCAAAATTTAGAGGCATTACCATAGTTATATGCACTGTGTGACACTAAAAACAATTCACATCAGTTGTAAGTAATGTGTTTAAGTGTATTTGTTTATTGATTATTCAGTGTACCTACAAATCTCAATTTCATAGTTGTGGCAACAGGAAAGCAACACATGTTCTTTAAATTAATGTTTGATCAAATTTGTTGTCACTGTAGGACTAACCGTCTGTGGTGCTTAAGTGTGTTATTCTGTATTCACATAATTGGGTATGCCCATTGGCCATAAGATGTTTAGCCTGTCGTTGGTCAATTTTAACATGCATACCAGCTAAGTGGCCATGCCCATGGTTGAGTAAACACCAAATATGGTCATACCACACTTCCACCTGCTGAGAGTACCAGCTACTGCCAGTTTTCAAGCCACATATCAACTCAGCCATGTGAGTAAGGGTCATGGGCACAACCGATTGTGTAGATGCTTTATCCATTGAATGTTTGTTTTCATCTTACGTAATATCAAGGTGTTTGGGATATCTTTTGGATTGTATTTTTTTTATTGTCTCTTTTTTCAAGTTTGATTTAAATGCCTTGCTTTAAGCAGTGTATAATGGGTCATTATCTGAAGAACTTAACCCCATTAACTTGCACTGCAGACCCTTTCATGGATAGTTCATTGCTAAGAAAGTAAATAGTCAGTGATATTGAGAAGATACAAAGGAACAGTTGTATATAATCTAATAACAGAACTCTTGCAGATATGCTTGAGTTTCGAAAGTGGCAACATTAAGTGTTTCATTTATTTATTTATTTACAACAATCACTGTTCTTGAGAGGAGAAAATTTGCTTTCTGATGGAAGGGTTTTAAATCATGTTTACATACCTGTGATGTACCAAAATTCCAGTTGATTTATATAATATTAGATGGATTACATGTTTGTATAATAGTCTTTGTAAATGGTATAAGAATTAATTTGATTTTTTTTATTTATCATATCTTGCACTTGTGTTGGACTTGGAATAAAATATAAAGTGATTGAAAATTGTTTAGCTTCGCAACTACCTTTCCAAAGGCATGAAGATTTTGACTTTTTCACAAGAGAATTTTCTGCCTTCAAAATTTTTATTCTATTCTATCACAATACAGATGCAGCCAGATCAGTGGGCATCAGATTTTTGTTTGCTTGTTTGTTATAAAACTACTGGTAACCATTGATATATTTTTCTTCTTTGCTGGACCTCTGACTTCATATTGCACCAAGTTGGGTTCTGAGCAATAAACCTACTGGATTTCTTCCTTGCACTTCCTGGTTCTCAATAATAATAATAATAATACTAAACATTTGTGTGCTTCTTTAAAGTTTGATTTCTGTTTTACAAATATTACTGTTGTCAAGGTCTTCATACACCTTAGAGATGGGAGAAAGAATACCAGGACATTTTATGAAAATATTTATTTCTCATATAAAACTGATTATACTGCAATTCAACTTCCCAACTCCACATGGTGGATAAATATACATTTAATATCACAGACACATGGGTATACTTTTAGAATATAACAAAAACCTTTTTTTTCAAAATGAATAACCTATTTTTGCCCATTGAAAATATACTATAAATATATATACACAACACACTTTTTCACAAAACTCAAAATAAATCACAATCTGATATATATATTGTAATTTCCATCCTTCAGTAATCACATAAATGGAAGACCATTTAACAAAGACTGAACATTCTACACAACAGACATATAGGGAAAAGAAAAAACAAAAACAAATAATACTTGAAAATAAAGAAATACATAGAGAAAAAATAATAACGTGCAGTTTTCAGCAAACAGAAAAATGCAAGTGGGGTACCAATTCCTTTACATGAGGTGTCGTACACTATATACTAGAGGAAAATAATAAGACCTATCCTTGTTGGCGCACTCATCATGCCAGTCAATATCATGAAAACTGAGTATATACACACATTTGATAAGGATGTTAAGTGCCATTATCAAGTAAAAATAGTCACACAACAATAACTTAATCATGACTGAATACAGGATGATAATGTAACACACACCCATACAAAGAAAGTTGATTATAACCGTAAAACAATGAAAAAAAGTAATATTTCCTTTAATGGATCTATATGACTAGTTCAAATTTCTTATGCTGCATTTCACTGACAAAAAATATATGTTTACAAGGAAACGAATATCATAAACAAAAGTATACCTATCATTAGTTATAACACAAGCAGATCAGGGTAGGTAAAAGTCCTCATTGACTTCGGTGCCACATTTTCTTGACATATTTCAGGATTTTTTGGTTTACGGTGAGGAAAACTACAAACATGTATTCCTTTGTCAACCATAAATGATGCTATTATGCATCTATCAATGCTACACTCTCCATTAGATCCCCTTAGATTCGGGGGAGAGAGAGGGAGAATTACCTAGCTGACTAGATCTGTCCATGATGTATTATAGATGACCTGTCCCTAGAGAATGAATGATTCTGAACACTATTGCTTAAAAACTGAGCCAAGCAAAGTAAACATATATGAGTGAATAATGACTATGGTTTACACTATGGGTGAAAAGCATCATCACCCATAAATTTAGTTGCAGGTGGTATAGGTGGTCACCATGTTTCCTACTCTCTGCGTGACAGTCCTACAGGTCCTCCCACCATTTCCTCCACTTGAGAACCGCGTCTGCTGCTGTTGGTAGGTATGTGCCCGACCACCATAGTGAGCTTTGTTGTGGGCCTGCTGGTGCCGCCTCATGTGGTCTGTGTGCTGGAAGTGGCCACCCCCAAAGAATGAATCGTGAGAGCCAAAGGCATCATGGCCAAAGCCTCCTCCTCTTCCACCAAAGAAGTCCTCCATGTCCATGAATCCATCTCCCTGCATGTGTGGAAAGGGTCCATATTCTAATACTTGACTATTTCCTCACAACTAACTATACCCTATATAAGACATTAGTCAGTTTCTAAGATAAATGTATTAGTAGATGTTTAGCAAAACTTGGCATGCTGCATTACCTTCCAAGTGATTGATTTACGGAATCTACAGAAAATAAGAAGACAAATATTGACATACTACTAAAAAGAAATCTCAACTAACTTGTTTCCATTCATTTCAGCTAGTCTTCAGAAGGCTTACCTGAATCTGGACCTACCTCAGGAGTCATATAGAATCATTACTAAATACAAGAGTAACAATTACTTGCTAAACAGTCATGAAGTTTCCTCTATCTGACATACAGTGTTTCACAGAATGTGATAGCAAGATACAGCATACATGTACAAATCCCAAATAATGTTGCACTGCAGGCTTTAATGATCAGTTAGAGCAAGCAATAATTAGTACAACATTAAGCTTACCTCCAAGAAGACAAGGAAAACAAGGTTACAGAATTCTCTACTTTATAGGCATGCATTCCTCTACTAAGGAAAAGCACAGAACTACTCAACTACATCAGCTCAATAACCCATTTCCAGACATGCAAGGTAACATGGACATGCATTTAATACATGAAATATTACTCTAAGCAAAGTATATATTCATGATATTGTAATTACTACAAAAATAACCAAATATATCATCAGAAGAAAAAAGCTAAGCAAATTTGTTACAAATGAACACAAACAAACATTAAATTTATGTGTATTTGATTTTCAGTTAGTTCCTCAAAAGAGCAAATGACTTAAAATTCATGTAAATAGTTTTTTTTATCCTTACTCTTCATACTTTAATCTCTTTTATACATTTCAAGCCAACAATCATTCACAAGACATTCACCCATCACACAGAGCATTTCTTGGTTAATAAAGCAATTAATTGTGTTTATTGTGACAAATGTAGAAAAGATATGAACGAGTGCAAAAGATGTATATGACCATTTTCGATTATATGTATTTCTGACAAAGATACAATCAAAACCAGTCAAATACACCTCTTCTACCATAAAGGTATTCATTCTCACTCAGACCATTTCTACATTATCCCTTACAATCCAGGCAATATGACTATCACGTCATGAAAAAATCTAGCTTGAGGGGCAGGTGATGTGAACATGCTTTCATGGGAAAATTTGGCTGTGAACCAAGGTGACTAGAAAGACTCGCCACAAGTGGACAAACCTCTTGGAGGGTGATTAGAATCATTTAGTATTTAGGAAGGGGCTTTTGTATTATTTCCACCAATAAACGAGTGTGGAATGTAACATCTGTGAGCTGTAACTGGAAGAGCACTGGCTCCAGGGATGACATTATTTCTATACTTGGGATACTATTCCTGTCTGCCAAGACTGGTGACGCAGATTGTACCACAGAAAAATTAATTTTATGGAAAAAAAGGCAAATAACAAAATGTTACTTATTGTTATCATTATTGCACTGCATTAGAGACTGCCTAGAGAGATGATATGGAGTCTATGCAAGGAAAACAGTCTATCACCATCTCAATAAAGCAAATCATATGACAAATATAGACATAGGAAAATGGCACAAAAGCCAAAAATAATGCCACAACTGACAAAATAACACTGCAAAGGGGAGGCATGAATTCTTGTCACATGACTGTCCATTTGCGCCCAACCTACATAATGAATGTCCACTCATGTACACCTAATGCCTGTATTTTGGGCCACATGATGGCAACTGCTTTATCAACCCACTGGATCTTGACCCAATAGGTTAATAAAGCAACTTAACTTTTCTTTTCACATGCAGCATTAGTAAGCCCAAGCCCAGATCTTTACATGCTCTCATGTATACAAAAAATATGCAAGATACTCACAAAATCACGAAAGTGTCTGAAATCTCCAAAGTTTCCAAAATCATTGTCAAATTCAAATTCTCTAAATAAATCATCAAAGTTGAAATGGTAGGGATCGCTGTACTGTCCTCCACCTCCACCAGCAGACTTCTGGGCATAGGCAGCATGGCCCATGTAGTCGTACTCACGCTTCTTGTCCTCGTCAGACAAGACCTCATATGCTGTGGATAACCAGGACATTAAGGATATGGAAGTTAAATTCCAGAAAGTACCAATATGAAAGTCATACATTGAACACTATTTTATTTTGTTCTATATTATAAAAGAAAACGATAATTAAATTTTACCTTCCGCAATTTCTCTAAACTTTTCCTCGGCACCAGGCTCCTTATTCTTGTCTGGATGGTACTGAACTGCAAGTTTGCGGAAAGCTTTCTTTATCTCCCGATCAGATGCACTTCTGCGTATCCCCAAAACTTCATAGTAATCCTTGGCACATGCTGCCAGCACAGCAAGGGCCAAAAGGAGGACTGCACTTATGCATTTTGAATACATGATGTTGGGTCTGCCTGATCAGAGGGGACGAGTATTCTGAACTTGATTCCACACCTGGCATGTAAAGAAAATTTCTTACATTAGTTTGTAGTCCCTAGAATCTCTCCACAATCATCTGCCTCTTATCAACTTTGTGTCCTCATTTATAAAACAAGCTATAAAATAAGTCATATTTGATTTTTGTCTATACTTTTATTTAGCCATTTCTCTAATACTAAATAATTTAGCTCTTCAACAAAGCATACTTAACTTTAACTTATCCTTGGCAATGTAAAGACAATGCGTCATACAGAAGGTTAAAGATATCCTATTTGTAGAAACAATTACTTTATTCAATGTATTCATTGGTATTGTGATAGCTATTGTAATACTGGTAAATTTTCATCACAACTGCTGTCACTGATTAAAACCTCATAACATTTTTGACCTGTGAGATCATATATAAAAGGTGATGTAAAAACTAGTACAAATGCCACATCCATGGATATAATATCTATATTCAGCAAGATTTGAATAAGGGAAATTTCATAAGGAGCTTTTAACAAAATTGTTGCTAATACATTCTCTACACATATGTCAAGGTGCAGATGCATTTGTTAATTCACAAAGTTTGATTACTGGATCCCATCCAAGGCAACAATTCTCATCCACCGGTTACCTGCTATCTTGAACCTATTTCATAAACCTATCTTATACATCTACTAGCAAAATCAAAAATTCAAAAATTAATTGCAATGAAACCTTTTTTACATCAAAATGAGTAAATACAAATCATAAAACATGGTTTACATATGTAAGCAAGGAAATTGCCTAGAATACAAGCGTAATATTGATTATCATCACAAGGCTGAGTTAAATATAGTATTTCTTCTGCTAGGAAGACCAAAATATAAAATACCTCCAGAAAATGAGGATCCATTATGGTGTGAAATTGGTGTTACTTAATAATTAGTCATTGGCTACAATATGGAAGGTAGAACCTTTAGACTCTCTCAAAAGAACAATATACAGTATTGTCACAGAGCAAGCTCTGCAGTCGAGGGATTCCCAAATTGCAATCCTGTAAATTCTGTTTCAATCTGAAAATGTCCTGGACCACAAATAGCAACTTTGTGAATGTAAAGAAAAGCATAAATTAACAAAAGCTTTCATACTAAAACACATGAGATCACAGTTACGTATTTAATCAAAGTCAATTAAACATGTTTGATTCTTGCATTACCTATCACATTTCAAATATCAAAGCACATTACTTGGATCAACATCAAATACTCCTTTTCACATCAGAAAAAAAAAATGCCATCATAACTTTGTTCTTAAATTGTTCATCTTAAATATCAAAATACTTTTAAGGTAAGTGAAAAGGAGAATCTAAAATCAAACTGGTAACTCTACATTCTAATATTGACAGAAAACTGAGGTAGAAAATAGAAAAGAATGAATCAAAGCCTGATAAATGAGGAAAATATGAGTTGCTTCAAGCTCTAACAAGTTCTATCCGCTCATACTAATAATATTCCACAAAGATACATAACAATCATGAGGGGAAAAAAAAAAAAAAATCTTAGGCTTAATATAACAGTAATCATCAATATTGCAATTGTTCCCAAAGTCCCTCATCATTCATACCATAAATTTTACCCTGGTTGTCAGGAAAAAGGGTGATGTGTGGATCTGGGTGATCAACAAACACTTGAAACACTTTTCTTAATTCATCACAAAAGCGGGGAGGTTCAACTCTTGGAGATGTTGAAAAGTTTTTCAACAAGACCTTGTCTGGCAGGTTAACATAATAGGAAAAAGTTTCCATATCTTTATAATAGAAAGGCTCAATACAAATTGTTCCATTTTTGTGATCGTACAAATCACACAACATTCCCTCAGAAACCCAACGAGATGCTGATCTCAGTGGTAAATTAGGTTCATGTGAGGTAAAGTGTGCAGGGAAAAGGAGTCCATTTGACATATCTACTCCAACACCATATGCAATGGGCATGGGACCATCCATCCCAGTTCTGGTGTTGAGTCTTCCTGTACACCACAAAGAAAGGTTGAATGTACATTTGTGATGGCCAAACATCCGGAGGATCTTAAGTGATAACAACTCGGACTCATTTCTCTTTGCCTCTCTACTTCCTTCCTCAGGCTGGTAACCTCCCACAACAAAAAGCTCTAAATCACTTGTATCATGT
>NC_091586.1:92500-97500 GCF_042767895.1 Penaeus vannamei
CCCCCCGCCCCCTGCCAACCCCAGAGGCCATTACAACACCTGTCCCACACACCTGTCACACCTGTCTTGCACCTGTTTGGCCAGAAACGCCGCTGACTTCGCAACTTCCAGGCCTTTACGTCAATTCTTTTGGTGAAATTAACTCGAGTTTTGTGAAATCTCGACCCAGTGTGAGATCATCTCCGAGTCAGGCCACTGATAAGATAAGATTTTAACGGATATTGCGTATAAAATCCCCACAGATAACAAACACTATATATGCCAACTATGTGTAGCTCTCATGCAAGCAGGCGGAATAAAAAAAAGGAAAAATGAAACAACTAAATAACCAGAAAAAGGGAAAACAAAGTATCAACTTACACAGAAATTCTCGAGTCTTCTTTCTTTTCCTCTTTCGTACTCCCTCCTCCTTAATTATTGTCCTTTCTGGGCTCTTCCACCTTTTCTTCCCTTTCTTCTTCACCCCTTTATCCACTCGACCCCGACAGGCGACTGGCTGGCGAAGGAGAACGAAGGGAAATGAAGCCAAAAGGTTGACGTGTTCTTGTCTCTACGCCGACTCTCTCCCTCTGCCGCTGAGCGATGCTTTCTGGACGGAGCGCTTGGTCTTCGCTCGCTCTCTGGCCCCGTTTCTTTCCCCTTTATTCGGGTTTTCTCCTGCTTTTTATTCTTCTGGTACCGTCGTGATCGATTTATATCGGTGGGAAATGTGTTCCTGAAGAGAGTATTTCGATTTGGTGATGTGGCGGGGAGTGGCTGCGTTCATGGGAAGAGAGGGATCAAGGAATAAAAAATGTGGCTGAAGTATTATGAAATTGTTTTGAAGGTCGGGCGCAGCCTAGTACACTAAAAGGTTCGTGATTGGTCCAAGTTCTGTGACGTCACGGGCGCGATTTTCAAAACTTGGATTCGCAATACTTATTTGTGTACTTTATGTAAGAGGATCATTTATACCGCATTTCTTCAATTCTGGGGAAGGATATATATATATCAACTATCCTGGTTGCATAAAGAGGTATTTTTTTCAAAATCTAGATAAAATTAATGGATTTCCTGCGCATAGGATTAAAGCTTCTATCGAGAACTTATCAAAACAAATATTACTTTACAGATATTGTATGTAAAAAAATATTTGTATTTACGTAGATATGAGAATAGTACCTACTAAGTAAATCATTGTTTTATTCTTCATATATTTCTACGCACCTGCTTTTTCAGCTCCCCTATGTCCTATCTCAACACACACACACACACACACACACACACACACACACACACACACACACACACACACACACACACACACAAATATATATATATATATATATATATATATATATATATACACACACATGTGTATATATATACATATACATGTATATATGTGTGTATATATATCTATGTGCATGCACACACACACAAACACACATACATACATAAACACACACACTAAACATAGTTATGGGAGATTTCAATGCTAAAGTTGGAGGAAACACACAGACATTGTAGGACAAGTAGGCCTAGGAGAGAAGACGGAAAGAGGAGGAAAGCTAACGGATTGGTGCGAACAAAATAGCCAAATCATCATGAACACATTGTTTACTAAACACACAAGAAAACTCTGGACATGGAAAAGCCCGGATGGAATGACTAAAAATCAAATCGATTACATCACAATCAACAGATTAGACAGAAACAATGTTAGAGATATTCGCACACATCCAGAAGCAGACTGCAATAATGACCACGACATGATTGTTGGAGACATACAAGTGAAACTTCAAAGATGAAAACAACAGAAAAGTTATTCTCCAAAGCTAGACCTATGCACATAAGTATACACACACACACATATATACATATTTTATATATATATACTTACATATATATATTTACTTACACACACACACACGAAACTCGATAAGACCAACGAGAATCTCTTCCTTCCCCCAACAGCCCCGTAGCAAAGATTGTATACATGTGTGTGCGTGTGTGAATATATATAATATATATTATATATATAACATTCTATTCCACCTCAATTTCAATATAAAGATGTGAGACGAGATGCTAAAAGCTACCTGACAATACAGCAGACGTGTGTCATCTGCCCACCAATGTTTTCTTACCGTCCGTGTATGTAAAGGTTTTACTTTTTTTCTTTTTTTTTTTAGTTTAGTCCTTTATTTACCACCCTAACTGAGAATTGAAACGTGGCGCCCAGTCCCGTAGAGTAATGTTAGGTAATTCTTCCCACCCATCAACTTTCTAATATAGTGAACGTAGTTTGTTGTTGTTGCCATAGTCCACGTAATTGAGATGATTTACATTCAGATGGTTTGGAAACTATACAATGCTCTGGCCCGTGATAGATCCGTTCTAATTATAGCCGAAGGAAGAGCGAAGACTCGAGAAGGTTCTCCCAAAGCAGCTTTTGCGTGTGATGCGCGGAGGTGGAGGCACTTTTGCGCATGCGTCAGGGGGCCTCGGGCGGGGCAGGCGGCCGGTTTCAATCGCGTATGAACACGAATAAATACCTGTCTATTAGTTTCTAGACATGTATATCTACGATGAACCGAATTCAGGTTGACAAATGTGGAAAGGGTTGAATGAGAACGAATATCTTCGCAATACAAGGGATGGGTTTAACCGGATTCGATTTTATCTTATCGTGTATTTCCGACGGAGATGTAATCGAAGCCGGTTAAATACATCTCTTGTATTGTTAAGATATTCGTTCTCATTCATACCTTTCCACATGCATATCTACCATATAGATAGATCGATAAATGTATATTTATATCTGGTAGATGGACAGGCAAGCATTCAACTCTATATATGCATATCTGTATTTACTAATGTTCATTGGGTCGGCCTTGCATCTTTTCAACGAACCGGACGAATGGCTTGAAGAGTTGGCAATCCAGAGTTGTTAGTTCTTTGGTTTAGAATTGAAGAGGATGAGGTTTAAGTTGTAATTGGGACATGCAGTAGTTATGGTGATTATATGAACTTGGAGGATGACTGACGAAATGGTATGCACACTCGGTGGGTAATCGGATGAGTTGGGGTAAGGATTAGGCTTCGGGGTACTTCTTTGGGGTCCAAGGAGCAGTATGAGATTTTTTGACGTCGAATTAAACTGAATTCTATCTCACCTGCAGGGCCTACATATAATCACGTCATATATAAATACATTTGAATCTTTACACAATGTTCTTGTCCTATAACTAATGACAGTATTACACTATCCATAATGATATCTTAATATGAAAAAGATGACAGTCACAGAATGAAAAGGGTTGGGAGTCTCTGGATTTGACTGAGCAGGGCATACTCAATATATAATGAGCCTATGGGTTGGTATTTGGTTAAAGATCAGGGTGGGGTATAATTCTGGAAAGAAAATGATGTGCAATACTTGCTTGTCACTAAGAATGGGATTAAGATGAATATAAGCATGGCAATTATGTATTAACAATCTAATGAATGTCACTGATTTTTACGTCAATGGAGTCCTCTTTATCATTGCCATACATCATGCCCAAAACTGCATTATGTGTATAATTAAAGCTTCTGTTCTTTTGCAACTCAAAACTCAACCCATCATTAATTCTCAAAAGTTTACCCTATTCTAGTGTTCGGACCTGCGCCACGTGGTGTCTAACCTACACTGATCCTGTCTGTCCATATTATCAACCCATGTGCTGCAGGAAACACACAATTAAAGTGTTGTTTTGTGAAAGAAGTTGACAATAAATGGCTCAACAAGTGCTCAGCCAGTTGAAGATAAGCTGCACATGCGACCTCGCCTAATTTCCCGTTTTCTCTAATGACCAAAATCATTGTTGGTGACATTATCGTTATTATTAGTTTATTGACAACAGTTGAAGTAATATAGAATACAAAAAAATGTGAGATGGATTAGTAAATGACTCACTGGTGACCAAGCACTCATGAAGTCATCAATGTGTAACCGCAAATAATGAACAAAGCTAATGTAATGTAATAGTCATTCCGGGACATAGAATTAGGGCAAAGGTGTAGCGAGGCACGTGATCAGATCCGATTTAGGTCGTATGAATGTGTTTAAAAAGGATTTAGGTCGTATGAATGTATTTAAAAAGGATTTAGGTTGTATGAAAGTATTTAAAAAAGATTTAGGTTGTATGAATGTATTTAAAAAGGATTTAGGTTGTATGAATGTATTTAAAAAGGATTTAGGTTGTATGAAAGTATTTAAAAAGGATTTAGGTTGTATGAATGTATTTAAAAAAGATTTAGGTTGTATGAAAGTATTTAAAAAGGATTTAGGTTGTACGAATGTATTTAAAAAGGATTTAGGTTGTATGAATGTATTTAAAAAGGATTTAGGTTGTATGAAAGTATTTAAAAGGATTTAGGTTGTATGAAAGTATTTTTTAAAAAATTAGGTTGTATGAATGTATTTAAAAAGGATTTAGGTTGTATGAAAGTATTTAAAAAAGATTTAGGTTGTATAAATGTATTTAAAAAGGATTTAGGTTGTATGAATGTATTTAAAAAGGATTTAGGTTGTATGAATGTATTTAAAAAGGATTTAGGTTGTATGAAAGTATTTAAAAAGGATTTAGGTTGTATGAAAGTATTTAAAAAAGATTTAGGTCGTATGAATGTATTTAAAAAGGATTTAGGTTGTATGAAAGTATTTAAAAAGGATTTAGGTCGTATGAATGTATTTAAAAAGGATTTAGGTTGTATGAATGTATTTAAAAAGGATTTAGGTTGTATGAAAGTATTTAAAAAGGATTTAGGTTGTATGAAAGTATTTAAAATAGATTTAGGTCGTATGAATGTATTTTAAAAAGGATTTAAGAGAAATTTAAATCAAAGGAGACCCACATTTTACCTGCAGTGGGTACAATAAATCTATACCACTCGAGTAAAATTATTATTCATGTGTATGTGTGTGCGTGTGTGTGTGTGTGTGTGTGTGTGTGTGTGTGTGTGTGTGTGTGTGT
>NC_091586.1:102500-110000 GCF_042767895.1 Penaeus vannamei
CTCTTTCATCATATGGCAAAAGGGTCAAAGTCCCTTGAAAACTATTCACTTATTATCCATTTCATTTGAAGGTATGGCATTGGTTTTCAGCATGTTTCCTATTCCTATGAACATCCAAATAGCACAGAATACACATCTATGATGGTTAATACATATTGCATCCTTTATGAAAACTTACTGACAATATATGTACGATGCATAAATTTTCATCATGTTTAACCAATCTCCAATCTTTCACAATTGTTTGTCTACCTAATAAGTTTTATAATCCATCAGCATAATGTCTAATACAGAGGAGACATTCTTACTCAGAGTAGGAGACACAGAATGTCAATGAGAACATAGAAATGTACAGTTGCGGAATTATATTTCAGTACACTTTCTGGGTCCCACTTTTGTACATCTGGCAACCAGTCGAAGTAAACATAGCGTAAATAGTATTTTTGTGAATGAGGCTGAAACCCTAGGTAGTTTGTAACAGAGTGTGATTGGTCGAATGTAAATAACCAACGAGTATATTAATATCTTTTAAAACTAAGAAAGCCATTTAATCTTCCGTTTTCTTCAAATAAGTGATCACAAAACATGTAATACTAGTTATCGTTGATTTTGTAGTTGGATATTCCTCAAATGCAATATCCTCGAATTGTTTGTTTATCGAAGCGGCAACACGTATGGTGCGGAGGCGGCAGTTCCCCAGTCTTCCAACACGAGAAGTATCAATGATTTTAGCTTCATGCTTTAAATCTCTGTATAGCAGCAAAATCAAACAAAAATGTGCAAAAGATCTTTGTAAATACTTCTCGTAGCTGCACCATAATCGATCTTGTAAAATATACGTTTTTCCTCTTTGTCAGAATCAAACACTTATTTTGAATAAACAGAAATCGTGCAACATTACATTCTTCTTTACAGAATGCATAGATTCTTCATCATTGTGTGTGTGTGTGTGTGTGTGTGTGTGTGTGTGTGTGTGTGTGTGTGTGTGTGTGTGTGTGTGTGTGTGTGTGTGTGTGTGTGTGTGTGTGTGTGTGTGTGTGTGTGCGTGTGCGTGTGCGTGTGCGTGTGCGTGTGCGTGTGCGTGTGCGTGTGCGTGTGCGTGTGCGTGTGCGTGTGCGTGTGTGTGTGTGTGTGTGTGTGTGTTTTCCACTGCTTAGTGACGAGTTATGAAACTATGTTTAATTCGTTTCGGTTATTCAAAATGTCCTTTATCTTGTGCTAAAATCTGATCATAGTTTTTTTTCTGTTATTATTCCGTAAGTCTTGGCGTTTTTAGAAGGAGGCGCATCCACATTCGATCAGTTGAGCGAGAAAATACAAGTTGGCTTGTTTCAACTCAAGCAACTACAAGCTAGGTGGTTCCAAAGAGGGTGAATAGCAAAAGCCAAAGAACCGACTCTCATTACAGGAGCTGTATGCCTGATATGTTGAAGAAGAAAATTCGTTTGGATTAATGTCAGTTAATCTTTCTCTTTACTTTTATTTGTTGTTTATGCATTATTTTCCTTATTTTTGTCAATAACGCTTGTTTACAATGTATGTGTATGTGTAGAAATAAAGACATTCTTGTCTTTTATCTTTATTGTTTTTATATGTCATTTTCACAGTGAACTAATAGATCAGATCTAGGCACGGATTCAATAAACAGACAATTATAATTATTTTAGAATATTAACTGAACGCAAAACCGTGGTCGGATTAACCAGGCCTCAACATTGTGTGTATGTATTGTGTGTGAAAGAACTGCAATTATACAGTTTTTAACGCTTTAGTTAGAATCTTTTGTTTTATATTTCATAAACATTTTGAGCCCCTTCTCACACAAAACGCCATGCCTTGTAGTTGATAACTAACACACACACACACACATATATATAATTATTTTTATTTTTTCATAGATGATGGGGGCTTCAGTGAATCGGCTAATTGGGGGTTTATTCATTTTGGAGATACCTTTACTAAGAATAGTAATAATTGTAGAAAGGGAAGACAAATAGCAATGTTTATGATAGGAAATCCGTATTGTTATTCAAAGGGTGTCTAATCCCTGAGCCAGAGGTGACGTGTTCACATGTGACGTCTCGATTTCTATCAGCTGGTTCGAGGTTGCTTCATCAGCCGTTTCTCAAACATTGACAATATTCGGCCAAACATTTTTCGTCGGGTTTTTGAGCGACATCCCTCGCCTGGCCACCGAAGGACTTCCACGGGGTGTTCGGCAGGGAACTACTTGGTAACTGCCCTGGACGTGTGTTTAGGGCAGTTATCCTCCTTGTTTCTGGGAAGGGCCAAGGCTTAACCGTGTACTGATGGGAGGATTTTTTTTTCTAACAATTCGATATATTTGTCCAAGAGACATTTTTCCCGTTTCGCCAACATCATGTAGGGAGATCCACCCCTACATATCGCAGGTCACGCGGCCGCGCCTCGCCGTATTATAGATAATTTGTCTGTCATTTGTGAAATGTAAATAATGATATAGAATCTGAACATGAAATATGACGTGTAGGGCACTGTTCTGTGTAAACAAATATTTATATAGTAAATTGAAATAAATTGATTTCTGAAATATTGAAAAGGGCAAACATTTACACCTTTAATTCCCTTCAGCAATGGAGCTTTCCGTGTATTTACGGTGTATTTTGGTCGTTATGGGTGCCCTCCTCTTCCCAAGGTCTATATAAGTACTTATATAGACCTTGCCTCTTCCCACCCTATCTGCCTGTACACCATCGTCCGGATGCCCAGCTCTCCGAATATATCACCGTTGGAGAAGTTACTTTCCCTCACCCCATTGTCAGAAGTCAAAATTGGTCCCATATCCACCTGGACGTAAGGGACATGTTTTGTAGAGAAACAGGCTTACTAAGCCGCGGGATCATGCGGTAGGGTGACCTGTTCCTTTCTGCCCCGACTTTGACCCTAGCATGCTGACGTCAGCATAACATTGTTCCGGGAAATTATTACTTCTAGGATAATGTATAAAGTGAATGAATTTGATGTAAAGGTTTGATATGCAAATATCATCTACACCTACGCATATATTGCATTACATTGCACTGACAAATAGCAATAAAATGAATAGATGACAATAACAACTGACCGAGAAATCCCCATTTCAATAGAATGAACAAGATATACAACATAAGTATTGGGAGTTGGTTCTTAGATTTTTGCTCTTCACCCTCCTTGGAACTACTCAGCTAATAGTTGCCTGAGTTGAAACAAGCAAACATGCATTTTCTCGCTCACCTCTTCGAATGTGGATGCAACTCCTCAAAGAAAAGCTAAGATTTAATGCATAATAATAGCTGATTATACAATCTTTCATAATTCATTACCAAGCATGACTTCATATTTCCATAGACAATACACACACATCGATTACGAATCTACATATTCAGTGTAACCTAATTGTGATTTTGTTCATGCTCTTTATTGAAAAATCTAATTTAGCACGGTTTCTGTTTATACAATGTGTTTGATTTAGGCATAAAGATAAAAAAAAAAAAAAACTTTATTAGGTCGATTAGCTGCGACTAGATGGTGCAAGTATTTACAGAGGTCTCAGTGATTTTACAGAATTTTAGGTAATTTAGTTACCATACATAAATGTTCAAAGCATGAAACTGTTTCATGTTTTAAGAAATATGTATCTATAAATGATACTTCTTATGTTGTAAGGAGTATGAAATGCAGCCTCCCCATCATAGATGTTGCCATTTGGATAAGCAATGCCAGGATATCGCATTTGAAGAATGTCCAACTACAAAGTCAGCGATAACTAATATTACATGCTTTGTTCTTTATCACTTATTTGAAGAAATCAGAAGATCAAATGGCTTCCTTAGTTTCAAAAAATATTCATTAATACACTTATTAGTTACTTATTTACGACCAATCACACTCTTTGTTACAAACTACTTAGGGTTTTAGCATCATTCACAAAAATACAATTTACACTATGTTTACTTCGACTGGTTGCCAGAGGTACAAAATTGGGACCCAACTGCAACTGTACATTTATCATCGCTTACACACTACTAATGATATAAATATTGCATCTTTCATCACTTCAGCATAAAAATTTGTACTATAGCTTCATACATAACTTTTACTTCATGAATTATCTTTAGTGCCAACTTCACTTTTCTTCAGATTTGGAACGTCAGTACAAGCAATAACAAAGGTGTATGGCATACCTGAAGCAACAATTAAACAATGGCTATCCATTTATCATGTAATGGGTTCAAACCCTGGACTCACAATCTTGATAACTGAAGCTGAGGAACCAGTCCTTGTAAACTATAAATCAAACACAGTTACAGTCCATCCTGTGACTAAATCATATAAACAATAAAAACTGAAAAAAAAACATTTTGGAGGATGAAAAAGGGACACATATTGCAAGAAAGTTGCCCTCTTCTTTTAAAAGCACAGAGCTTAACAAAAATAGTGGAAAGTATTCCTTCAGAGGCACCCCTAGCTGACTTTCTTTACCACCTGAATCACTAACTTCAGCAAGAAAAAAACATAAACATGCAAGTGATTAAGCAGTGGTTTCAAACTGCACTTCATTATTACAGAGGTTGATGCCACTGGTGATCTAGAACAGGGGTTTCCAACCTGGGGTCAAGCAGTACTTTCTAGAGGGTCATGAAGCAATATCAAAATTAAGATATTGAAGTGAAGTGAATTTTAACTCACCTACAGTATCTACATATAAATATCTCTCACGTATCAAATTAGAATTGTACAGTGTTTTTGTCCTATAGCTACTGACACCATTACACAATTCATATCTAGTAATAACTGAATATGAAAAGATGAAACACTAAATAGGACAATGGAGATTATTATAAATTGGTCAGAGGTCACAGAATAGGAAAGTTTAGGAACCACTGATCTACAGCATCCCAGATGAAACTAATCCCCTTATTCTCCTGAATTATCCCATCTGCAGTTTCATTTCAAAAGGAAAGGAGCAAAAGCTTTTATGTAAACCCAGAAACTAAGGAACTTTCATCTCCAAATATAGCAAAAGCATTAAAAACATTGGAATATCAATATTTTTCTAGGTTATTTTTTGGTGAAGTGGAAGAAAATGATTTATCTTTGGAGGAAACTCATTAACATTTTTCAACAGTAGCAACATGATTATAATTAACACATCTATGATTATCAATCCAGAATCTCGAAGGAGTTTGCAAAAAAAATTGTATATACTTAAATATATGCATGAGCTTTATTTGTAAAATGAAAGGAATTTTGGCATAATTAGAAAGCACGCTTAATTAGTGTCCATATCTTACAAGCCATTGAATATAAGTTTATAACTTCTACACAAATTAAAGACCAACCATTTCTTGATACTTTTATGATGAGACATATCTGGGAAGAGTCCAACAACAGTGAATACTTTGATAAAGAAAAATACCCCTCAAATATGCACCTTAATTTGCGACCTTACCCTAAACTTTTACTCCCGGTGGTGTCAGCGGGTTATAGAATTAATCATAGTGTTTATTTCTTTTCAACAACCAAAAGGCAATGTGTATCAAAGTCTCCATTCAGTTTTAATTCTGAATGAGGATCATCATAACATTTTGCCAAAGATTTCCTCCCCGTGTTTACTTTGTGTGAGCAGATCTCTCATCTGAAGAATCTGCATATGGCTTCTTTGTAGAACTTCTTACCGGCTTCCTGAAATACAAATGATTTCAGTGTTTCTGCATACTGGAGGAAAAACTAGATGAATTGTGATAACTGATATTTTTATTTTTTTGCTGAACACAGAGAACATATAAGCATGTTCAAAATTATTAAGGATAAAAACTGATGAAAATGAAATGAAATTTAAAAAAGTAAATCTATATATATACACATCAATGCTTATTCATTCATTAATATATAACAATGTTATAAAAAGCTACCGCTAAAAGCATCAAATCTGAGAGCAAAAATATTTATATATCACTCTGTGCAGTTGAATCTCATAGCATACATTGTAGTCATTTCATTCTGGAATTAATAACAAACAATAACAATAATAACAATACCAATATTATTCATAAAAATAATGACAAAATAACAATAATAATTATAACAAAAAGGGATTTCTAAGATAACTTTTTTGTCATTACACTTATGTGATTAAGCCAGGCTAGTCTCAGGGAATATTTCCAATTCTAATAATCTTTGATGACATTTTCTGTTTGGGAAGAAATTAATTTTGTTAAAATTCTTATCATGTTTCAATTGTTTTCCCTAGACAGTTTTAGCTATGCATCATTGTATAATAAGGGATCTTCATTTGGTTAAAAGAAGGCAACAGGTTAAGGTCACAAGTTGAAGTATTAGTATTTACAAAACTTAAAAAAAGAAGCCATACTACCTGTTCATTATTTTGCATGGTGGCTGCAGCAGCACACTCAGTGTTGTATACCATTACATTACCCCCTAGAGTGGCTCGTCAAGGAGGTGCTGATACTCTTCTGACTATCTGTCATTACACTGAAGGGTTATTCTGGCAACAGAGTATCATCTTTTATAAAACATATCAACTGACTACTGATTTACCATCAAGAGACTATCTGCTTGCAAAACAAAGAATTCTGAAGTCTTTGAAGTCTGACATCCTCTATGATGAATACAGACACTAATCCATTCCTGGATATTTATTTTCTATAAAAATGGAGAAATCAAATTGGTAATTATTAATTATCCAAAATCAATGATGATTATGTGTAGTATAAAATATATCAGTATATCAAAATATACAGAATAACTGGAAAAAAAAGATTGCATGCCAAACATTCTCGATAATTGACTTCCACAAAAAGCTGGGCCTTAATACGAATGATCTGTGTATCTATCATTTTGGCTCTTTATTTTCCTGAAAAATATAAAATCTTGTTACTTGTTAACTTACTAACCCCATTCAGTTACTGATTGCATAAGCTCACCTGAAATATTGGGCTTGTAGATGATTTTCTAAGCATGTTCATAGTATAATATATCTGGTAATAGGAATGAATAAAAATAAGTCATATGCAGCCATGTGTAATGAGAGATGTTGAAAGGTTATGAAGACAATAAAGAACTCTCATCAGATTCCTTCAAGAAAAATAAAGGCTAAGAGTATGAAATAAGAATTTATATATTAGGAATCAATGAGATGTCCTGGGATTTTTTAACTGCTATCTAAAAGACAAATAAATGAAAATCAAATGGAAATAAAGACTTAAACCAAGTAATTACATCATAACATGTTACTAAGGGATATTTGTGATCAGTTTATAATGTCAAAAATACTTAAGTAATCCAAACTAAAGTAAAAGTGTCAGAACAAAAAATATTTTTATTTTTTCTTTCACCTGATTAGAGCCAGTGGATAGGGTTGACACACCACTTTCAACTATTGTTCCTAATGAAGCAGCATTTCTTTTAAATGAAACATTTTTGATTCAGGCACAAAGAAAATCCCTAGATAGAAAAGAC
>NC_091586.1:117500-127500 GCF_042767895.1 Penaeus vannamei
TTGTTGACCCTGAGATACTGCTTTCGTGTTTTTTGTTTACCCCGAGATACTGCTTTCGTGTTCTTTGTTGACCCCGAGATACTGCTTTCGTGTTCTTTGTTGACCCCGAGATACTGCTTTCGTGTTCTTTGTTTACCCCGAGATACTGCTTTCGTGTTCTTTGTTTACCCCGAGATACTGCTTTCGTGTTCTTTGTTGACCCTGAGATACTGCTTTCGTGTTCTTTGTTGACCCCGAGATACTGCTTTCGTGTTCTTTGTTGACCCCGAGATACTGCTTTCGTGTCCTTTGTTGACCCTGAGATACTGCTTTCGTGTTCTTTGTTTACCCCGAGATACTGCTTTCGTGTTCTTTGTTGACCCCGAGATACTGCTTTCGTGTTCTTTGTTGACCCCGAGATACTGCTTTCGTGTTCTTTGTTGACCCCGAGATACTGCTTTCGTGTTCTTTGTTTACCCCGAGATACTGCTTTCGTGTTCTTTGTTGACCCCGAGATACTGCTTTCGTGTTCTTTGTTGACCCCGAGATACTGCTTTCGTGTCCTTTGTTGACCCTGAGATACTGCTTTCGTGTTCTTTGTTGACCCCGAGATACTGCTTTCGTGTTCTTTGTTTACCCCGAGATACTGCTTTCGTGTTCTTTGTTTACCCCGAGATACTGCTTTCGTGTTCTTTGTTGACCCTGAGATACTGCTTTCGTGTTCTTTGTTGACCCTGAGATACTGCTTTCGTGTTCTTTGTTGACCCCGAGATACTGCTTTCGTGTTCTTTGTTTACCCCGAGATACTGCTTTCGTGTTCTTTGTTGACCCCGAGATACTGCTTTCGTGTTCTTTGTTGACCCTGAGATACTGCTTTCGTGTTCTTTGTTGACCCTGAGATACTGCTTTCGTGTTCTTTGTTGACCCTGAGATACTGCTTTCGTGTTCTTTGTTTACCCTGAGATACTGCTTTCGTGTTCTTTGTTTACCCCGAGATACTGCTTTCGTGTTCTTTGTTTACCCCGAGATACTGCTTTCGTGTTCTTTGTTGACCCCGAGATACTGCTTTCGTGTTCTTTGTTGACCCCGAGATACTGCTTTCGTGTCCTTTGTTGACCCTGAGATACTGCTTTCGTGTTCTTTGTTGACCCCGAGATACTGCTTTCGTGTTCTTTGTTGACCCTGAGATACTGCTTTCGTGTCCTTTGTTGACCCTGAGATACTGCTTTCGTGTTCTTTGTTGACCCCGAGATACTGCTTTCGTGTTCTTTGTTGACCCCGAGATACTGCTTTCGTGTTCTTTGTTGACCCCGAGATACTGCTTTCGTGTTCTTTGTTGACCCTGAGATACTGCTTTCGTGTCCTTTGTTGACCCCGAGATACTGCTTTCGTGTCCTTTGTTGACCCCGAGATACTGCTTTCGTGTTCTTTGTTGACCCTGAGATACTGCTTTCGTGTTCTTTGTTGACCCTGAGATACTGCTTTCGTGTTCTTTGTTTACCCCGAGATACTGCTTTCGTGTTCTTTGTTTACCCTGAGATACTGCTTTCGTGTTCTTTGTTTACCCCGAGATACTGCTTTCGTGTTCTTTGTTTACCCCGAGATACTGCTTTCGTGTTCTTTGTTGACCCCGAGATACTGCTTTCGTGTTCTTTGTTTACCCCGAGATACTGCTTTCGTGTTCTTTGTTGACCCCGAGATACTGCTTTCGTGTTCTTTGTTTACCCCCGAGATACTGCTTTCGTGTTCTTTGTTTACCTTGAGATACTGCTTTCGTGTTCTTTGTTTACCTTGAGATACTGCTTTCGTGTTCTTTGTTTACCCCGAGATACTGCTTTCGTGTTCTTTGTTGACCCCGAGATACTGCTTTCGTGTTCTTTGTTTACCCCGAGATACTGCTTTCGTGTTCTTTGTTGACCCCGAGATACTGCTTTCGTGTTCTTTGTTTACCCCGAGATACTGCTTTCGTGTTCTTTGTTTACCTTGAGATACTGCTTTCGTGTTCTTTGTTTACCTTGAGATACTGCTTTCGTGTTCTTTGTTTACCCTGAGATACTGCTTTCGTGTTCTTTGTTGACCCCGAGATACTGCTTTCGTGTTCTTTGTTGACCCTGAGATACTGCTTTCGTGTTCTTTGTTTACCCCGAGATACTGCTTTCGTGTTCTTTGTTGACCCCGAGATACTGCTTTCGTGTTCTTTGTTGACCCCGAGATACTGCTTTCGTGTTCTTTGTTTACCCCGAGATACTGCTTTCGTGTTCTTTGTTTACCCCGAGATACTGCTTTCGTGTTCTTTGTTTACCCCGAGATACTGCTTTCGTGTTCTTTGTTGACCCTGAGATACTGCTTTCGTGTTCTTTGTTGACCCGGAGATACTGCTTTCGTGTTCTTTGTTGACCCGGAGATACTGCTTTCGTGTTCTTTGTTTACCCCGAGATACTGCTTTCGTGTTCTTTGTTGACCCGGAGATACTGCTTTCGTGTTCTTTGTTGACCCCGAGATACTGCTTTCGTGTTCTTTGTTTACCCCGAGATACTGCTTTCGTGTTCTTTGTTTACCTTGAGATACTGCTTTCGTGTTCTTTGTTGACCCCGAGATACTGCTTTCGTGTTCTTTGTTTACCCTGAGATACTGCTTTCGTGTTCTTTGTTTACCTTGAGATACTGCTTTCGTGTTCTTTGTTGACCCCGAGATACTGCTTTCGTGTTCTTTGTTGACCCGGAGATACTGCTTTCGTGTTCTTTGTTTACCCCGAGATACTGCTTTCGTGTTCTTTGTTTACCTTGAGATACTGCTTTCGTGTTCTTTGTTTACCTTGAGATACTGCTTTCGTGTTCTTTGTTGACCCCGAGATACTGCTTTCGTGTTCTTTGTTGACCCCGAGATACTGCTTTCGTGTTTTTTGTTGACCCCGAGATACTGCTTTCGTGTTCTTTGTTTACCCCGAGATACTGCTTTCGTGTTCTTTGTTTACCCTGAGATACTGCTTTCGTGTTCTTTGTTTACCCTGAGATACTGCTTTCGTGTTCTTTGTTTACCTTGAGATACTGCTTTCGTGTTCTTTGTTGACCCCGAGATACTGCTTTCGTGTTCTTTGTTGACCCGGAGATACTGCTTTCGTGTTCTTTGTTTACCCCGAGATACTGCTTTCGTGTTCTTTGTTTACCTTGAGATACTGCTTTCGTGTTCTTTGTTTACCTTGAGATACTGCTTTCGTGTTCTTTGTTGACCCCGAGATACTGCTTTCGTGTTCTTTGTTTACCCCGAGATACTGCTTTCGTGTTCTTTGTTTACCTTGAGATACTGCTTTCGTGTTCTTTGTTGACCCCGAGATACTGCTTTCGTGTTCTTTGTTGACCCCGAGATACTGCTTTCGTGTTCTTTGTTGACCCTGAGACACTGCTTTCGTGTTCTTTGTTGACCCTGAGATACTGCTTTCGTGTTCTTTGTTGACCCTGAGATACTGCTTTCGTGTTCTTTGTTGACCCCGAGATACTGCTTTCGTGTTCTTTGTTGACCCTGAGATACTGCTTTCGTGTTCTTTGTTGACCCTGAGACACTGCTTTCGTGTTCTTTGTTTACCCCGAGACACTGCTTTCGTGTTCTTTGTTGACCCCGAGATACTGCTTTCGTGTTCTTTGTTTACCCCGAGACACTGCTTTCGTGTTCTTTGTTGACCCTGAGATACTGCTTTCGTGTTCTTTGTTGACCCTGAGATACTGCTTTCGTGTTCTTTGTTGACCCTGAGACACTGCTTTCGTGTTCTTTGTTTACCCCGAGATACTGCTTTCGTGTTTTTTGTTGACCCTGAGATACTGCTTTCGTGTTCTTTGTTTACCCCGAGACACTGCTTTCGTGTTCTTTGTTGACCCCGAGATACTGCTTTCGTGTTCTTTGTTTACCCCGAGACACTGCTTTCGTGTTCTTTGTTGACCCTGAGATACTGCTTTCGTGTTCTTTGTTTACCCTGAGATACTGCTTTCGTGTTCTTTGTTGACCCCGAGATACTGCTTTCGTGTTCTTTGTTGACCCCGAGATACTGCTTTCGTGTTCTTTGTTTACCCCGAGACACTGCTTTCGTGTTCTTTGTTGACCCCGAGATACTGCTTTCGTGTTTTTTGTTGACCCTGAGATACTGCTTTCGTGTTCTTTGTTTACCCCGAGACACTGCTTTCGTGTTCTTTGTTGACCCCGAGATACTGCTTTCGTGTTCTTTGTTTACCCCGAGACACTGCTTTCGTGTTCTTTGTTGACCCTGAGATACTGCTTTCGTGTTCTTTGTTTACCCTGAGATACTGCTTTCGTGTTCTTTGTTGACCCCGAGATACTGCTTTCGTGTTCTTTGTTTACCCCGAGACACTGCTTTCGTGTTCTTTGTTGACCCCGAGATACTGCTTTCGTGTTTTTTGTTGACCCTGAGATACTGCTTTCGTGTTCTTTGTTTACCCCGAGACACTGCTTTCGTGTTCTTTGTTGACCCCGAGATACTGCTTTCGTGTTCTTTGTTTACCCCGAGACACTGCTTTCGTGTTCTTTGTTGACCCCGAGATACTGCTTTCGTGTTCTTTGTTGACCCCGAGACACTGCTTTCGTGTTCTTTGTTGACCCCGAGATACTGCTTTCGTGTTCTTTGTTTACCCCGAGACACTGCTTTCGTGTTCTTTGTTGACCCCGAGATACTGCTTTCGTGTTCTTTGTTTACCCCGAGACACTGCTTTCGTGTTCTTTGTTGACCCCGAGATACTGCTTTCGTGTTCTTTGTTTACCCCGAGACACTGCTTTCGTGTTCTTTGTTGACCCCGAGATACTGCTTTCGTGTTTTTTGTTGACCCTGAGATACTGCTTTCGTGTTCTTTGTTTACCCCGAGATACTGCTTTCGTGTTCTTTGTTTACCCCGAGACACTGCTTTCGTGTTCTTTGTTGACCCTGAGATACTGCTTTCGTGTTCTTTGTTTACCCCGAGATACTGCTTTCGTGTTCTTTGTTTACCTTGAGATACTGCTTTCGTGTTCTTTGTTTACCCCGAGACACTGCTTTCGTGTTCTTTGTTGACCCTGAGATACTGCTTTCGTGTTCTTTGTTTACCCCGAGATACTGCTTTCGTGTTCTTTGTTTACCCTGAGATACTGCTTTCGTGTTCTTTGTTTACCCTGAGATACTGCTTTCGTGTTCTTTGTTGACCCCGAGATACTGCTTTCGTGTTCTTTGTTGACCCTGAGATACTGCTTTCGTGTTCTTTGTTGACCCCGAGATACTGCTTTCGTGTTCTTTGTTGACCCTGAGATACTGCTTTCGCGTTCTTTGTTGACCCTGAGATACTGCTTTCGTGTTCTTTGTTGACCCCGAGATACTGCTTTCGTGTTCTTTGTTGACCCTGAGATACTGCTTTCGTGTTCTTTGTTGACCCCGAGATACTGCTTTCGTGTTCTTTGTTGACCCTGAGATACTGCTTTCGCGTTCTTTGTTGACCCTGAGATACTGCTTTCGTGTTCTTTGTTGACCCCGAGATACTGCTTTCGTGTTCTTTGTTGACCCCGAGATACTGCTTTCGTGTTCTTTGTTGACCCTGAGATACTGCTTTCGTGTTCTTTGTTGACCCTGAGATACTGCTTTCGTGTTCTTTGTTGACCCCGAGATACTGCTTTCGTGTTCTTTGTTTACCCCGAGATACTGCTTTCGTGTTCTTTGTTTACCCTGAGATACTGCTTTCGTGTTCTTTGTTGACCCCGAGATACTGCTTTCGTGTTCTTTGTTTACCCTGAGATACTGCTTTCGTGTTCTTTGTTGACCCCGAGATACTGCTTTCGTGTTCTTTGTTTACCCCGAGATACTGCTTTCGTGTTCTTTGTTGACCCCGAGATACTGCTTTCGTGTTCTTTGTTTACCCTGAGATACTGCTTTCGTGTTCTTTGTTGACCCTGAGATACTGCTTTCGTGTTCTTTGTTGACCCTGAGATACTGCTTTCGTGTTCTTTGTTTACCCCGAGATACTGCTTTCGTGTTCTTTGTTTACCCCGAGATACTGCTTTCGTGTTCTTTGTTTACCCCGAGATACTGCTTTCGTGTTCTTTGTTTACCCCGAGATACTGCTTTCGTGTTCTTTGTTGACCCCGAGATACTGCTTTCGTGTTCTTTGTTTACCCTGAGATACTGCTTTCGTGTTCTTTGTTGACCCCGAGATACTGCTTTCGTGTTCTTTGTTGACCCCGAGATACTGCTTTCGTGTTCTTTGTTGACCCCGAGATACTGCTTTCCTGTTCTTTGTTTACCCGGAGATACTGCTTTCGTGTTCTTTGTTGACCCCGAGATACTGCTTTCGTGTTCTTTGTTTACCCCGAGATACTGCTTTCGTGTTCTTTGTTGACCCCGAGATACTGCTTTCGTGTTCTTTGTTGACCCCGAGATACTGCTTTCGTGTTCTTTGTTGACCCCGAGATACTGCTTTCGTGTTCTTTGTTGACCCCGAGATACTGCTTTCGTGTTCTTTGTTTACCCCGAGATACTGCTTTCGTGTTCTTTGTTGACCCTGAGATACTGCTTTCGTTTTCTTTGTTTACCCCGAGATACTGCTTTCCTGTTCTTTGTTTACCCGGAGATACTGCTTTCGTGTTCTTTGTTGACCCCGAGATACTGCTTTCGTGTTCTTTGTTTACCCCGAGATACTGCTTTCGTGTTCTTTGTTGACCCCGAGATACTGCTTTCCTGTTCTTTGTTTACCCGGAGATACTGCTTTCGTGTTCTTTGTTGACCCCGAGATACTGCTTTCGTGTTCTTTGTTGACCCCGAGATACTGCTTTCGTGTTCCTTGTTGACCCCGAGATACTGCTTTCGTGTTCTTTGTTTACCCCGAGATACTGCTTTCGTGTTCTTTGTTGACCCCGAGATACTGCTTTCGTGTTCTTTGTTTACCCTGAGATACTGCTTTCGTGTTCTTTGTTGACCCCGAGATACTGCTTTCGTGTTCTTTGTTGACCCCGAGATACTGCTTTCGTGTTCTTTGTTGACCCCGAGATACTGCTTTCGCGTTCTTTGTTGACCCCGAGATACTGCTTTCGTGTTCTTTGTTGACCCCGAGATACTGCTTTCGTGTTCTTTGTTTACCCTGAGATACTGCTTTCGTGTTCTTTGTTGACCCCGAGATACTGCTTTCGTGTTCTTTGTTTACCCTGAGATACTGCTTTCGTGTTCTTTGTTGACCCCGAGATACTGCTTTCGTGTTCTTTGTTTACCCGGAGATACTGCTTTCGTGTTCTTTGTTGACCCCGAGATACTGCTTGCGTGTTCTTTGTTGACCCCGAGATACTGCTTTCGTGTTCTTTGTTGACCCTGAGATACTGCTTTCGTGTTCTTTGTTTACCCGGAGATACTGCTTTCGTGTTCTTTGTTGACCCCGAGATACTGCTTTCGTGTTCTTTGTTGACCCTGAGATACTGCTTTCGTGTTCTTTGTTGACCCCGAGATACTGCTTTCGTGTTCTTTGTTGACCCTGAGATACTGCTTTCGTGTTCTTTGTTGACCCTGAGATACTGCTTTCGTGTTCTTTGTTTACCCGGAGATACTGCTTTCGTGTTCTTTGTTGACCCTGAGATACTGCTTTCGTGTTCTTTGTTGACCTTGAGATACTGCTTTCGTGTTCTTTGTTGACCCCGAGATACTGCTTTCGTGTTCTTTGTTTACCCCGAGATACTGCTTTCGTGTTCTTTGTTGACCCTGAGATACTGCTTTCGTGTTCTTTGTTTACCCCGAGATACTGCTTTCGTGTTCTTTGTTGACCCCGAGATACTGCTTTCGTGTTCTTTGTTGACCCCGAGATACTGCTTTCGTGTTCTTTGTTTACCCTGAGATACTGCTTTCGTGTTCTTTGTTGACCCTGAGATACTGCTTTCGTGTTCTTTGTTGACCCCGAGATACTGCTTTCGTGTTCTTTGTTTACCCCGAGATACTGCTTTCGTGTTCTTTGTTGACCCCGAGATACTGCTTTCGTGTTCTTTGTTGACCCTGAGATACTGCTTTCGTGTTCTTTGTTTACCCCGAGATACTGCTTTCGTGTTCTTTGTTTACCCCGAGATACTGCTTTCGTGTTCTTTGTTGACCCTGAGATACTGCTTTCGTGTTCTTTGTTTACCCTGAGATACTGCTTTCGTGTTCTTTGTTGACCCCGAGATACTGCTTTCGTGTTCTTTGTTTACCCCGAGATACTGCTTTCGTGTTCTTTGTTTCCCCGAGATACTGCTTTCGTGTTCTTTGTTTACCCCGAGATACTGCTTTCGTGTTCTTTGTTTCCCCGAGATACTGCTTTCGTGTTCTTCGTTTACCCTGAGATACTGCTTTCGTGTTCTTTGTTGACCCCGAGATACTGCTTTCGTGTTCTTTGTTTACCCCGAGATACTGCTTTCGTGTTCTTTGTTTACCCTGAGACACTGCTTTCGTGTTCTTTGTTGACCCTGAGATACTGCTTTCGTGTTCTTTGTTGACCCCGAGATACTGCTTTCGTGTTCTTTGTTTACCCCGAGATACTGCGTATGCCAAGAGTGAGGAGAGCTCGATCATGTTCCCCCTTTATTTGGGTACTCTCAAGAGACAGAGCTTTAATGGGTTAAAGGTGTCGAGTGAGCGTGGCCGTGGCGGGGTAGGCGGTGAGGGAGAAGTTCCTCTGTTGTATTTTAAAGTAAGCAGAACACACGCACATACACCGCGCCACAAACACCACACAAACGCACGCTCATACATACATACGTACATACATACATACATGCACATATACATACATACATGCACACATACATACATGCACACATACATACATGCACACATACATACATGTACACCTACACACATGCACACCTACACACATACACACACACCTACACACACACACACACACACACACACACACACACACACACACACACACACACACACACACACACACCGTCTTAGGTTCTTTCTTTTTTTTCTTATTTATTAATGTATTATAAAGTGCTTGCCGCCCCGTGCATTCATGTGGCAAATGAGATGCGAGGAATTAAGAAAGAGGCCATGCGAATGCAGCCTAAATACCTTCGGGAATTTTCTAGCCTAATTCCAGAGCTTAATAGGCCTATAAAAAAAATTTCCCTGTTCTTAATCCTCTTTGTATTTTGTGATTATCTTCTGTCATGTTTTTTTCTTTTTTTCTTTTCTTCCCTTCGCTCTTTCGCTGCGTCGAAAACCAAAAGAGGTTCAAAGGGTTATCCCCACGTGCCTTCACGATTGTACCAGCTGGGAGGGAACCACCTGTTTCCCCCTTCTCCATCGCCGTATCTGCTGCCACCTGTGTCGAGCCATCTGTCAGCAGGTCCGCTCGATGTCATGTTGTGTCGGAGGTGTGGGTGGGTGGGTGGGGGGATGCTTGGGAGCGAGGGGGAGGGGGTTGGGTCTTTTGGTTGTTGTTGTTGTTGTTTTTTTCTGTTTGTTTAGGTTTGCTTGGGTTCTTGTGTTGTTTGTTTTATGTTGGTTCTATTGTCCTTTTACATAGTTTCCTTATTTTGGTGGAAACAGGTTGTTTATGTTCGCGTTCCCTGTTTTTCTGATTGCATCATTATCATCAGACATCAATAACCACCACTCTCCTTCACCTCCACCATCACCACCTTCACCACGACCACCACCATCACCATCACTGCCATCATCACCACTACCAGAACCACCTCCTCCACCTACTTCTCCTCCTCTTCTTCTTCTTCTTCTCCTTCTTCTTCTTCTTCAACTCCTCCTCCATCTCAGCCTCCACCTCCACCACTACCATCATCATTATTTTCACCATCACCATCACCATCGTCCCCACCACCTTTATCACCACCATCTCCTCCTCCTCCTCCTTCCATCTCCACCTCCACCACGTCCTCCTATTCCTCCTCGTCCTCGTCCTCCCTCTCCTCCTCCCCCACCTCCTCCTGATCCTCCTACTCCTGATCCTCCTCCTCCTTCTCCAGCTCCTCCTCCTCCTCCTCCTCCATCTCCTCCTCCTCCTCTTTCTCC
>NC_091586.1:145000-147500 GCF_042767895.1 Penaeus vannamei
AGGACAGAGAGGGCTATCGTGACCCCAGCTGAAGGGAAAAGGAGGGAAGGGGGTGAAGACGAACGGGGATGGAGGGTTGGCGTCGACACTATTGTTTGGGGGGGGGGGGGGCGTGGAGCGAGTGGGAGGATGGTGGGAGGAAGGAGAGGAGGTTGGGAGTGAACAGGAGGGAAAGGGTAAACGTAGAAGCGAAAAGGAGAGAAAGGTAGACGTAGAAGCGAAAAGGAGAGAAGGATAAACGCAGAAGCGAAAAGGAGAGAAGGATAAACGCAGAAGCGAAAAGGAGAGAAAGGTAGACGTAGAAGCGAAAAGGAGAGAAGGATAAACGCAGAAGCGAAAAGGAGAGAAAGGTAGACGTAGAAGCGAAAAGGAGAGAAGGATAAACGCAGAAGCGAAAAGGAGAGAAAGGTAGAGTAGCTTAAAAGAGATGATACCAGAATAAAAGGAGAGTGTTGCAAAGACGTAGGAAGCGAAAGGGAGAGAAGGATAAACGCAGAAGCGAAAAGGAGAAAAACTAAAAAGGAGAAGGGGTAAATGTGAAAGTTGAAAGCAGAGCATGGTAGACGTAGACAAAAAGGAGAGAAGGGTAAACGTAGAAGTGAAAAGGAGAGAAGGGTAAACGTAAAAGCGAAAAGGAGAGAAGGATAAACGCAGAAGCGAAAAGGAGAGAAGGGTAAACGTAAAAGCGAAAAGGAGAGAAGGATAAACGCAGAAGCGAAAAGGAGAGAAGGGTAAACGTAGAAGTGAAAAGGAGAGAAAGGTAAACGTAAAAGCGAAAAGGAGAGAAAGGCAAACGTAGGTCAAAAAAATTGCGATGAGGGGAAGGGTGGATGGGAGAAAGGAGGAGCGTAGGAAGGAAGGAAGGGAAAGGGAGCGAGACGGATGAAAGGAAAGTAGGTTAAAAATCAAATTCGGTTTTGAAGGCGAAGCGACGAAGAGAGAAGAGACGCAGAACGTACTTTCGTTATCGAGGCTTTTACCTGTCTCAGATTATAGAGAAATTCAAATAAGTCCTAATTGAGAAATTATATTACAATATTAATGAGGTCGTGGAGTAGATGGCTAATATATTCCAGAACAGATTGGCCTATCAGCTGTTTTGTATGTGTGCGTGTGGGTGTGTGTGTGTCCGTGTATGTGTGTGTGTGTGTGTGTGTGTGTGTGTGTGTTCGTGTGTGTGTGTGCGTGTGTGTGTGTGTGTGTGTGTGTGTGTGTGCGCGTGCGCGCGTGTGTGTGTGTGTATGTGTGTGTGTGTAATCTGATAGGCCCAATGACAAAGATTGTTTAAAGAGATGTATTCTCGAGGATATGTTCGTGGAGGCTACGGCGGGGGGTGGGTTGGGGGTAGGGTGGGGGGGCTGGTGCGTAAGTGGGCGGAGAAGTGGCCTGTCTGCCTGAGTTTGGCTTTCTGCGGCTTTGGCGTTCTTATCATTCTTGGGCTTGCCTCGTTTGTCTTCTTTTTTTTCTTTCTCTCTCTCTCTTCCTTCCTTCTTCCTCCGTTGCTTTTCTGTCTTCTTTTTCTTTTGTATTACATTGTTTCTTTTTTTCTGGATTCCATTTTTTGTCTGTCTGTTTCGTCTTCTCGTTCGTAATTCTGTCATTGCTTCTTCGGCTGTTTGTTTTCCTTTCATTCCTTAGTCATCTTGTTTTCCTTCTCCTATTTCCTCTTCGTCTCTAATTTCTTCCCTCCGATTTTGTTCTTCCCTTTTCCGTTTCTATTTCGTTTCCTTTTTTCTTCCTTCATCTTTTTCTTTCTTTTTTCTTCTTTTTTCTTCCTCCTTCCATGTAGTTCTACCTTTTCTTCCTTCTTTTCCTCCATCCTTCTTCGATTATTTCTTCATTTCTTCTTCGTCCTTTTTTTCTTTCTTTATCAGATGTCTTCCGTCCATCTTTCATTTCTCCTTCCCCCTCTTCTCTTCATTCTTCACCCACTTTTTTTCTTTTCGTTTGGTTCCTCCTCTTCATTTCCCCGCGTCTCCCCTTGTCCCTTCCCCTTCCTTCCGTAACCAACCCACGCGGCAGGTTTATTAATTAGCCCGAATTCCCTAGGTGGAGAGAGGTAAACAGGTAGGGTTGAATGGAAGGGGGGGGGGGAGCGGGAGAGTATTTTATTCCCGTTTTATTCCGTTTTCCTTTCTCCTCCTCTTCTTCCTCCTCTTCCTTATGTTTCTTATGCTTTCTGCGTCTTCTTCGCCTTCTTCTTTTTCTGCGTCTTTTCTCTCCTCTTTATCCTCCTCTTCCTCCCTCTTTTCCTTTTTCTTATTCTTTTCCTTTTCCTTATTCTCTCTCCTTCTCCTTTTCCCCTCCTCCTCCTCCTCTTCCTCCTCCTTCTACTCTAGTCTTCCCTCCTCCCCTCCTTTCACACCCCTCTCCCTCTCTCCCCTCTGCCGCCTCTCCTCCCTCCGTCTCCCTCCTCCGTCTCCCCTCTCCCCTCCCCCTTCTCCCTTCTCCCCGCTTCCCTCCTCCGTCTCCCTCTCCCCTCTCCTCTCTCCTCTCTCCT
>NC_091586.1:149896-154896 GCF_042767895.1 Penaeus vannamei
GGGGCGCTCCCTTCCCACGCCAGCGCTCGGGGGCGGTGCCGAAGGATGAGTCAGGAGGATGAGACCGGCCTCCATTTCCCCGGTTTTGCGGATCCGCGGCCATTTCGCCCGGGAACCCGCGCCGGAGCAGCCGGTTCCCGCGACGCGATCGAGGGTCCGACGAATCGAGTTTCGGCGCGGCTCCGTCGGGTGCCGTCGGGGCGGGCGAAGACGATTGTTTGGTCGGGGTCGGCGCCGGGACCAAAAAAAAAAAAAAAAAGGGAAAGGGAGGGAGAAGGGGAGGGGGAGGAAGGAAGGGAAGGAGGGGAGGAAGGGAAGGGAAGGAGGGAGGGAGGTAGGCAAGAGCTGTACCCGCTTCCTGGTACGGCGGTGGGAACTTTTGGTGTCCGCCCTCCCACCCTCTCCTTCTTTCCTCCCTCTCCCATCCTTCTCTTCCTCATGAAGAAAAAACAGAGGGAGAGAGTGGATTAGGATAAGGATTAGGGAGATGATAATGTGGGGTGAGATAGGGAGAATGACGGAGGGAGGGAGGGAGAGAGACAGACAGACAGACAGACAGACAGACAGACAGACAGACAGACAGACAGACATAGAAAGAAAGAGAAAGAGAGAGAGAGAGGTGAGGGGGGCATGTATGTTTACCTTTTTTTCGTTGATGTCTGTTTTTGTTCTCCGTTTTTTATGCGGTCTGTTCACCTTTAGTTTTGCCCTCGCGAGAGAATGAGGGGAGGGCAGGGTAGGGGAGGAGCAGGGAGGAGAGGAGTGGCACCCTTGGCACCCTTGGCACATCCTTGCGGACTTGCTGTGCCTCCTTATCGCTCGAGTTTCGTCTCGCCTTTTATTACTGCTCTACGTGTACCCGAAACCAAGTTTTTTTTGTTTACGTTTTATCTTGCATTGGTGCCACGTTTCCTGTTTCCCTTTGCGGTTTTGGCAATAGATAGTGGTTAGGGAAGTTTGGTAAACATTACGATTGGCGTGTGTGGGGCTGTAGGTGTGTTTGTGCCTAGGCGAGCGTACATAAGGCGAAGAAGAAGAAATAATTTCACACACACACACACACACACACACACACACACACACACACACACCACACCACACACACACACGCACACACACACACACACACACACACACACACACACACACACACACACACACACACACACGCACGCACATACACACACACGCACAAGCACGCACACACGCACGCACACACACATACACACGCACGCACACACGCACACACACACATAAATAAGCCAAGCAAGCCAAGCCAAGCCAAGCCAAGCCAAGCAATAATAATGTAAGCACGGCATACATGATATATGCAAACATGTATACACTGTATGCTTTGTATATTTATTGTTAAATGAGGAAAATAAGTAAAAAAGAAAGAAGGAAAAGAGAATCAGAGAGGAAAATAAGTAATAAAGAAAGGAGGAGTAGAGAATAAGAGTGGAAAATAAGTAATAAAGAAAGGAGGAGTAGAGAATAAGAGAGGAAAATAAGTAATAAAGAAAAAAGGAGAAGAGAATAAGAGAGGAAAATAAGTAATAAAGAAAGAAGGAGTAGAGAATAAGAGAAAAAATAAGTAATAAAGAAAGGAGGAGTAGAGAATAAGAGAAAAAATAAGTAATAAAGAAAGAAGGAGAAGAGAATAAGAGAGGAAAATAAGTAATAAAGAAAGAAGGAGAAGAGAATAAGAGTGGAAATTAAGTAATAAAGAAAGGAGGAGAAGAGAATAAGAGAGGAAAATAAGTAATAAAGAAAGGAGGAGAGAATAAGAGGAAAATAAGTAATAAAGAAAGGAGGAGAAGAGAATAAGAGTGGAAAATAAGTAATAAGGAAAGGAGGAGAAGAGAATAAGATGGAAAATAAGTAATAAGGAAAGGAGGAGTAAAAGGAGAATAAGGAAAAATAAGTAATAAAGAAAAGAAGGAGGAAGAGAATAAGAGAGGAAAATAAACAATAAAGAAAGAAGATAGAAGGGATAAGAGAAAAAATAAGTAATAAAGAAAGGAGGAGTAGAGAATAAGAGAGGAAAATAAGTAATAAAGGAAGGAGGAGTAGAGAATACGAGAGGAAAATAAGTAATAAAGAAAGAAGGAGAAGAGAATAAGAGTGGAAATTAAGTAATAAAGAAAGGAGGAGAAGAGAATAAGAGAGGAAAATAAGTAATAAAGAAAGGAGGAGAAGAGAATAAGAGAGGAAAATAAGTAATAAAGAAAGGAGGAGAGAATAAGAGGAAAATAAGTAATAAAGAAAGGGGGAGAAGAAAATAAGAGTGGAAAATAAAAGTAATAATAAGGAAAAGGAGGAGAAGAATAAGAGTGGAAAATAAGTAATAAGGAAAGGAGGAGAAGAGAATAAGAGAGGAAAGTAAGTAATAAAGAAAGGAGGAGAAGAGAATAAGAGAGGAAAATAAGTAACAAAGAAAGAAGGAGAAGAGAATACAGTAAAAGAGGGACAGGTTATCTCCCCCGCCTTGCCGCGCCGTCGTGTGTATGGCACTAGGGAAAGGGGGGGAGGGGGTGTCATCGGAGGGGAGCTGGGGGAGGAGGGCTGTCGGTTTGGAAGACGTGAGGGTCATCTGAGAGTCGGAAGTTATTAAAAAAGTTTCAGAATGTTGCCATTGGAAAAGGGGAGGGGGAGGGGGTAAGCAAGGGGGAGGGAGGGGTGATGGAGGGCAAGCAGGGGGAGGAAGGGAGGGTAATGGGAGGGCGAAGCAAGGGAGGAGGGGGGGTGATGGAGGGGCAAGCAAGCAGGGAAGGGGGTAATGGAGGGCAAGCACGGGGGAGGGGGTAATATATGGGAACAACTTTGGGGAGGGGGTGATGGAGGGGGGGGCAAGCAGGGGGGGGGGTGATGGAGGAGGGCAAGCAAGGGGGTGGGAAAAGGGGTAATGGAGGGCAAGCAAGGGGGGGGGGAGTAATGGAGGGCAAGTCAAGGGGGGAGGGGTGATGGAGGGCAAGCAAGGGGGGAGGGGTAATGGAGGGCAAGCAAGGGAGGAGGGGGTGATGGAGGACAGGAGGAAGGGGGAGGGGAGGGAGATGGAGGGCAAGTAGGGGGGGGTAATGGAGGGCAAAGCAAGAGGGGAGGGAGGGGGGGGTAATGGAGGGCAAGCAGGGTGGGGAGGAGGGTAATGGAGGGCAAGCAAGGGGGAGAGGGGTGATGGAGGGGGCAAACCAGGGGGGAGGGAGGGTAATGGAGGGGCAAGCAGGGGGGGAGGGAGGGGTGATGGAGGGCAAGGAAGAGGGGGGGAGGGGGTGATAGAGGGCAAGCAAGGGGGAGGGGGTGATGGAGGGCAAGGAAGGGGGGAGGTAGGAGTAATGGAGGGCAAGCAAGGGGGAGGGAGGGAGGAGGAGGGAGGTAGGGAGGTGAAAGGGGAAAAAATAATGAGAAAGAGGAAGGAGTTGTCGAAAGAGGAGAGAAAGGTTGGAGAAAAGTGGATGAGAAGAAGAGCGGGAGTGAAAGGGAAGAAATAAAGAGAAAGAGGAAGGAGTTGCAGAAAGAGAAGAAAAGTTGGGAGGAAAGCGAATGAGAAGAGGGGAAGGAGGAGAAGTAGCGGGGGGAAGGGAGGAAGAGAATGGAATCTGAAGAAAGTTAGAATGGAATTGGGGAAATCGGCGAAGAAAGGAAGAATGGAATTGGGAAATCGGCGATGAACGGTAGAATGGAATTGGGGAAATCGGCAAAGAAAGGTAGAATGGAATTGGGAAATCGGCGAAGAAAGGTAGAATGGAATTGGGAAATCGGCGAAGAAAGGTAGGAGGTAAGAGAGACGGAGGAGAACGCACTAGGAATAGGCCAAGGGAGGGCGACAAAGCCAGCGGGAAAGTGAAGGTGAAGGAAAAGAATAATAAAAAAAATCGACATACATAGGAATGATTCAGAATCAGAGAGAGAGAGGGAGAGAGAGAGAGAGAGAGAGAGAGAGAGAGAGAGAGAGGAGAGAGAGAGAGAGGGAGAGAGAGAGGGAGAGAGAGAGAGAGGGAGAGAGAGAGAGAGAGAGAGAGAGAGAGAGAGAGAGAGAGAGAGAGAGGGAGAGAGAGAGAGAGGAGAGAGAGGGAGAGAGAGAGAGAGAGAGGAGAGAGAGAGAGAGAGAGAGAGAGAGAGAGAGAGAGAGAGAGAGAGAGAGAGAGAGAGAGAGAGAGAGAAATAGAAATAGAAATAGAAATAGAAATAGAAATAGAAATAGAAATAGAAATAGAAATAGAAATAGAAATAGAAATAGAAATAGAAAGAGAGAGAGAGGGAGGGGGAGGGGGAGGGGGGGAAGACAGGGGTGAGAGGGGAGCGAGCGAGCGAGAAGTGATGGTGACGCCATTCGGTCCTTCGGAGGACGAGGAACAAAGTAGGAAAGGTTTTATTTCTCTCCCCAGGTGGCATCGTTAGGGGGATCGCGGTGCCATTCTTTGAGAGGTGGCCGGTATATCTCAGGCTCCCCCTACCCCCACCCACCTCCCTCACCCCTTCCCCCTACCACGTCCTTTTTCTCTCTCCTCATTTCCATTATCGTTTTTTTCTTCGCCTTTTCCTCTATTTCCTCCTTCTTCATCTATCTCTCCCTCCTTTCTGCTTTACCTTCGCTTTTGTCTTTCCCCCTTCCATTTTTGCCCTCCCTCCCCCATCATCTTCCTTTTCTTCTCTCTTCCCTACCACTCGTTCCTCTCTTCTCTTCTCCGCTACTTCCTCTCCTACCACCTTTCCTCTCTTCTCCCGCTCCCTTTCACCTTTCCCTTCCTCCTTTCTCCATCGAATTTCCCTTCTTCTCCCTCCCCCATCTTCTTCTCTACAACATTTCCTGTCTGCTCCACTTCCCTTTCCCTTTCCTTTCCCTTCCTCACTCCCCCACCGCCTGTCCTGTCTTCTCCCTTTCCCTTCCCCTTCTCCTTTCCCTTTCCCTTTCATTTTAATTTCTCCCTTTCCTTTTCCTTCCCCCTTCCCCTTCCCTTCCTTCTTCCCTTCCCCCTTCCCCTTCCCTTTCTTCTTTCCCC
>NC_091586.1:159896-162396 GCF_042767895.1 Penaeus vannamei
TCTTCTTCTTCTTCTTCTTCTTTGCAATCTCGTAATGTGTCTTTTTTTCTTCTTTCTTTTTCTTTGCAATCTCGCGTAATGTGTCTTTCTTCTTCTTCTTCTTCTTCTTCTTCTTCTTCTTTGCAATCTACGCGTAATGTGCCTTTTTTTTCTTTCTTTTTTCTTTGCAATCTACGCGTAATGTGCATTGCATTGTTTGTTGTCTTCAGGAGGGTTGTGTCGGGGGGGGGGGGGGATGGTCGCGATGGTGGTGGTGGTGAGGATTTTTGTGGTCATGGGAATGGTGGTGATGGGAGTGGGGAGGGATTTCGAGGGTGAGGGTGATGGTAGGGAGATTGGTGAGGGTTGTGATGGTGAGAGTTATGTGTCTGGTTTGTTTGTGTTTGTTTTTCATAGTCGTCGATATCCATTTTTATTTATGAATTTATTTATTTTTTATTTTTTTTTATTTATTTTTTTTTTTTTTTTGGATGTATTTTTTGTGTGGTCATAAAGATTTTTTTTATCGATTTGCTCCTGGTCTTTACCCCTGACTCCTTTTTTCTTTCGTTCTTTCTTTCTTTCTTACTCTCCTCTCAGTGGTGGGGGTCTTCTCTCCCCCTTTCCTTCTTTCCTTCCTCCTTTGCCTCCGAATGTATTATCATTGCCATCCATTTCCTTTATTTTTAGAATTACTTCCGCCGTTATGCCGCTTCGTCCCTGTTTCGAGCGCATAGGCCTATCCGCGCTCCATTTTCTGATGCTGTTCCTCCTGTTCTCTCCTGTTCTCTCCGCTCCTCTCCTCTTTCTCGGTCTATTTGTTGTATCTCGTTTCCCTTTTTATCGTTCTCCTCTGCCACGTGTGTATTTTCTTTTCTCTCTCTTTATGTTCCTCGTCTTCTGTTTTTTCATTTTTCCGGGTGTAATTCCATTGCCTTATTTGGTATTGTTTCTATCCTCCGCTCTTCTTTCTTTGTGTGTTGTTTTTTGTTTAGTTTTCGGTGTTATGTTTCTCGTCTCATTCCCTTCCATCGTGTGTTTATTTTATTTTCTTTATTTTCTAGATGTGGTTCGTCCCCTTCTCTCTCCCGCGTTCAATTTAATTTTTCGGTTTTCTTTTTCTTTTGTTTTGTTTCTTTCTTTTCTTTGGTTTCTTTTTCTTTTCTTTTCTTTAGTTTATTTTTATTTTATTTTCTTTGGTTTCTTTTTCTTTTTCTTTTCTTTTTCTTTTGTTTCTTTTTCTTTTTCTTTTGTTTATTTTTCCTGTTCTTTTCTTTTGTTTATTTTTTCTTTTCTTTTCTTTTGTTTATTTTTCTTTTTATCTTCTTTTGTTCATTTTCTATTGTTCTTTCAACTGTCTCATCTTGCCGTTTGTATTTTTCTTCTCGGTTGATGTGAATCCACCTCCTGTCTCTTTGTTTCATTTTTCCTTTCTTGTATTTTCTCATCCCTCTCATCTTCCTCCTGTCTCTTTATCTGTTTCATTTTTCCTTTCTTGTATTTTCTCATCCCTCTCATCTTCCTCCTGTCTCTTTATCTGTTTCATTTTTCCTTTCTTGTATTTTCTCATCCCTCTCATCTTCCTCCTGTCTCTGATCTGTTTCATTTTTCTTTCCTTTCTTGTATTTTCTCATCCCTCTCTGATCTTTCTCCTGTCTCTTTATCTGTTTCATTTTTCTTTCCTTTCTTGTATTTTATCATCCCAATTATCTTCCTCCTGTCTCTGATCTGTTTCATTTTTCCTTTCTTTCTTGTATTTTCCCATCCCTGTCTTTTTTCTCCTGTGTCTTTATCTGTTTCATTTTTTTTTTTTCTCATGTATTCTCTCATCCCTCTCATCTTTATCCTGTCTCTTATCTGTTTCATGTTTCCTTTTCATCCATTTTCTCATCGTTCTCTCCCCTTGTTTATCTTTCCCCCTTTTTCTCCGACGTTGTTCTTCCTTTCTTTCTCTTCCCATCACCTTATTTTTTTATTATTATTATTTTTTTTTTATCAAGTGCCATCAAGCGGCCTCTCGCCGCCGCCGCCGCAGTACACGCATCGCAGGCGGGGAGATCGCCTCGTCGCTTTTAATTAATCAAGTTTAATGCCTTCCCCGAGTGTGCTAATGAGTAGGCTCGTGGTCGGGGCCGGGGGAAACGAGGCTGGCTTCTTTTGTTTGTTTGTTGGTTTGTTTGTTTTGGTTGTTGGTTATTTCTCTTTGATATAAGGGCGAGCGCGTATATATATCTGTTTTTTCTTGTTGTTTTTTGTTTGTTTTTTTCTGCGTCTGCTTCTTTTTTTCCCGTTTTTTCTTTTCTTTTTATTCTATCTTGTTCACTTTGTCTAATATTTTTATTTTTATTTTTTATTTTATTTTTTTGCCTTTTTTCCAGTGAGGGTGGGATGCGCAAGCTCGCCGGTGTTGCATTTTTTCCAGCTATTATAGGCCTATGTGATGTGATTTGGGTCGAAAGTTGTTTTTTTTTAACGATAGGTAAACCACCGTATTGTTTATTTTTTAAAAAGTTTATAAGGG
>NC_091586.1:167396-172396 GCF_042767895.1 Penaeus vannamei
TCTTCTCGTATTGGCTGTTCTCTCTTCTCATCTCTTCCGTGTTCTCTCCCTCTCTTCTCTTCTTTCTTCTCGTATTGGCTGTTTCCTCTTCTCCTCTCTTCCGTGTTCTCTCCCTCTCTTCTCGTGTTGTCTGTTCCCTCTTCTCCTCTCTTCCGTGTTCTCTCCCTCTCTTCTCTTCATTCTTCTCGTATTGGCTGTTCTCTCTTCTCCTCTCTTCCGTGTTCTCTCCCTCTCTTCTCGTATTGGCTGTTCTCTCTTCTCTCTCCTATTCTCTTCTCTTCATTCTTCTCGTATTGGCTGTTTCCTCTTCTCCTCTCTTCCGTGTTCTCTCCCTCTCTTCTCGTATTGGCTGTTCTCTCTTCTCCTCTCTCCCTCTCTTCTCTTCATTCTTCTCGTATTGGCTGTTCTCCTCCTCTCTTCCATGTTCTCTCCCTCTCTTCTCGTGTTGGCTGTTCTCTCTTCTCCTTTCTTCCGTGTTCTCTCCCTCTCTTCTCGTATAGGCTGTTCTCTCTTCTCCTCTCTTCCGTGTTCTCTCCCTCCCTTTCTCTTCTCTTCAGACATGTAGGGTCGTCTGTGGGCGGGGTGGCAGCGTCGGTCGTCTCGCCGCGTAATTGGGTAACTGCCGTCAGCTGACTGGTCTTTGTGGAGCCTCGTTGCCTTCGCTCGGGACCCGTTTCGAGCGGGCTCTCTCTCTCGCTCTCTTTCTCCTCTCGTCCTTCTCTGATTCCGTTTTCTCGCTCTCTCTCTTTCTCTTCTCGTCCTTCTCTGATTCCGTTTTCTCTCTCTGGGCTTGCGGTTCATTTTCTCTATCTGTCTGTCTGTCTATCTATCTATCTATCTATCTATCTATCTATCTATCTATCTATCTATCTATCTATCTATCTATCTATCTATCTATCTATCGCTCTCCTCTCTCTCTCTCTCGCTCGCTCTTTCTCTTCTCGTCCTTCTCTGATTCCGTTTTTCTCTCTCTGGGCTTGCGGTTCATTTTCTCTCTATCTGTCTGTCTATCTATCTATCTCCTCTCTCTCTCTCTCTTTCTCTCTCTCGCTCTCTCTCGCTCTCTCTCTCTCTCTCTCTTTCTCTCTCTCTCGCTCTCTCGCTCTCTCTCGCTCTCTCGCTCTCTCGCTCTCTCTCGCTCTCTCGCTCTCTCGCTCTCTCTCGCACGCTCTCTCGCTCTCTCTCGCTCTCTCTCTCTCTCTCTCTCTCTCTCTCTCTCTCTCTCTCTCTCTCTCTCTATCTATCTATCTCTCTATCTATCTATCTATCTATCTCTATCTCTCTCGTCCTTGTTCTTGTCCGTCCTTGGCCTATCCAGATTTCTTTGTTTATATTTTCTCGACATGATCGTTACTTTGTTGCATTTTATTTCCTCATTCTTTCTTTTTAGACTTTGTAATCATCAGTATTTGCTTTCGCCTTTATCACGTTTTGCTTCTCTCTCTCTCTCTCATTTCGTTCCTTCATGTCTTTTTCTCCCGTTTCTCCTCTCCGTCCCTTTATCTTCCTTTGCTCGTTCTTGCATTCGCTGAAGTTCAACACTGTTACTTGCAAGTGCTTAACTCTCCTATATTGTTATTTCGTCTTCCTTCGCCCTTTCTAAGCTTCTTCGTCCATCTTCCTTCGTGCCTGCTTACTTACCTGCCCCCCTCTTTCCTCCCTCTTTTCTCTGTATTTCTTCCTACTTTACTTTTTTTCGTTTCCTGTCATCCTCCTCTCTCCTTTATTTTTTTATTTTTATTTTTATTTTTTATTTTTTTGCTTCTCCCTTTTGCCTTCTTCCTCCCTCATCGTTTTCGTCTTTCTGTCTGCCTCTCCCTCCTTCCGTGACCTCTTTCGATCTTCCTTCCAGTCTTCCTTTCTCCCTCTTTTCCTCTCGTCCCTCTTCCCTTCTCCTTCCTTCCCCATATTCCCTTGCAGTATTCCTTCCTCCTCTCTTTCCCTCATCCTCCTTCCCTTCTCCCCCTTCTCCATGTCCCTTCCTCCCTCTCTTCCCCTCGTCCTCCCTCCCTTCCCCCTCCTTTCCCATGTCCCTTCCTCCCTCTCTTCCTCCCGTCCTCCTTCCCTCCCCCCCTTCCATGTTCCCTCGGCCTCCCTCTCTTCCTCTCGTCCTCCCTCCCTTCCACCTCCTTTCCCATATCCCTTCCTCCCTCTCTTCCTCCCGTCCTCCTTCCCTTCTCCCCCCTTCCCATGTCCCTTCCTCCCTCTCTTCCTATCGTCCTCCCTCTCTTCCTCTCTCTTCCTCTCGTCCTCCCTCCCTCCTCCCCCTTCCCTTCTCCCCCCCTTCCCTTCTCCCCCTTCCCTTCTCCCCCCTTCCCATGTTCCTTCGGCCTCCCGCGCCACCCCCTCCGCCGTGGCATCTCCCCTTTTAATTGCGTTGACCTCTTCCTTTGGCGATCCTCCGCGTCAGCTGTTGCGGACAACGCTGCCGCTCGGGCGTGTTAAGCAATCAACAGACGTCGCCCCCGTTTTCCTTGCCTTCCTCTGCCCCTTTGTCGTCCCCTTGCCCGTCCTCTCTTGCCCTTCCCTTTCCCCCCTTTCCCCTTTTTTGCTTTTGTCTGCTCTCATGTTCGGTTCCTCTCTGCCTGTAGCCTCTCCTTTTACAACTCTGTTTGCTGGTCTTCCTTCTGCATTCTAATTAGCGTTGAGCTTATTTGTGTTCTCCTTCTCCCTCTTCCTCTTCCTCTCTCCCCTTCTCCCTCTCTCCCTCTCTCCCTTCCCCCTCACCCTTTCTGTATCTATCTTTATATGTATATCTGTCTATCGACCTACCTACCTACCTACCTATCCAACCATCCTATTTTCTGTATTATTACTTTATCCGATGCTAAATATTTTTGTGTGGACCCTGTAATATCCTTTCCATCTGCGTCCGTATCCTACATTTCCTCCAGAAACGCGTTCGCCAGCCTCCTCCTCCTCCATCTCTACGCTTTCCCTATTCCTGTATTCACCCTACTTTTCCTCCTCTTCCTCTTCCTGCTGCCGCTGCTGCCTCCCCCTCCTCCTCGTCCTTACCCCCACTCTCCTTTTCCTTATCCCCTTCGCCCTCGTTCTTATCCCCTTTCCCCCACCTTCTTATCCCCTTTCCTCTCCCTCCTCCTTATCCCCTTTCCCCTCCTCCTTATCCCCTTCCCCCTCTTTCTTATCCCCTTCCCCCTCCTCCTTATCCCCTTTCCCTCATCCTTCTTTCCCCCTCATCCTTCTTTCCCCCTCATCCTTCTTTCCCCCTCATCCTTCTTTCCCCCTCATCCTTCTTTCCCCCTCCCCTTCGTCCTACTTCTCCCCCCCTTCCTAACCCCAGCATTCTCGCGTCACGTGCGCCCCCGCAGCGAGAGCCCACGGGAACGAGGGGAATAAACTCTCCTCTGAAACATAACTTGGGATTTGGTGCTTCGTAGAGGGGAAGCCCGAATTGCTTCCTCGGCGGGGGGGGGCGGGTAGCCGGGGGAAGGAAGGAGGGGAGACACGGGGTGGAGGGGAAGGAGGGGAAGGATGGAGGGTGGGGGATGGGAAGGAGAGGAGAAGGATGGAGGGTTGAGGATGGGAAGGAGAGGGGAAGGATGGAGGTTTGAGGATGCGAAGGAGCGGAGAGGATAGAGGATGGGAAGAAACAGCTAAGGATCGAGGATTGAGGATGGGAAGGAGAGGGAAGGATGGAGGGTTGAGGATGGGAAGGAGAGGGGAAGGATGGAGGGTTGAGGATGGGAAGGAGAGGGGAAGGATGGGAAGGAGAGGGGAAGGATTGAGGATGGGAAGAAGCGGGGACGCTGCAGGACACGGAGTCGGGTAGACGGCGATGAGCAGTGATGGAAGTGACAGGGAGGATGTGAAGGAGTCGGAAAGAGGATGGAGGCGAAGGACCCGGGACGATGGAGGATGGGAAGGAGCGAGAAAGATGGGGAGGAGCTGAAGGAAGGGAAATAAGATAGGATGGATAGAAAGGAGCGGGGGGAGGGGAAAGATGAGGAAAAGGAGGAAAAGGAGGGAAGGTTGACTTTTAAGGCGTGGGAATGAAAGAAAGGGACTTAAAAGGAAGGTGAAGGGATTTGCGGAAGGAACAGATTGTTTTCTCTTTCTCTCTTTCCCTTTCTCTTTCTCTTTCTCTTTCTCTTTCTCTTTCTCTTTCTCTTTCTCTCTCTCTCTCTCTCTCTCTCTCTCTCTCTCTCTCTCTCTCTCTCTCTCTCTCTCTCTATCTCTCTCTCTCTGTCTCTCTGTCTCTCTCTCCCTTTCTCTCTATCTCTCTCTCTCTCTCTCTCTCTCTCTCTCTCTCTCTCTCTCTCTCTCTCTCTCTCTCTCTCTCTCTCTCTCTCTCTCTACTCTCTTTCTCCCTCTCCCTCCTTCCCTCCCTCTCTCCCTTCCCTCTCCTCCTCTCCCTCTTCCCTCCCTCTTCCCTCTTCCCTCCCTCCCTCTCCCTCCTTCCCTCTCTCCCCTTCCCTCTTTCCCCTTCCCTCTCCCTCCCTCTCCCTCCCTCTCCCTCCCTCAGATGCTCTGTTCTTTCTAATCGATGTTTATATTGTTCCTTGATGCCGTTATCAAGTACCGTTCGCCGCCGCGAGTTCACCGGGAGATTTAGCGCCGGGGAATGGAACAAAGGAAAGAACAAAAAAGGAGAAGAAGAATAAAGAAGGGAATAAGGAAAAAAATAAATATAAAAATAAAAATAAATAAAAATAAAAATAGCGCTGGGAAATGAAACAAAGGAAAGAACAAAAAAGAAGAAGAAGAAGAAAGAAGAAAGAAGGGAAAAAGGAAGAATAGACGCGAAGTTGACGAAGGCTCGCGGCGGAAAGGCCGGAAGAGAGGGAGCGGGCGATAACGGGGATGATAGCGATAATGGGTGATAACGGAAGTGGTGATGATGGTGATTGTGTTAATAGCGAAGGCAGTAAAAGTAATGGTTAGGATAACGGGAGTATTATTGTTTTGTTTTTGTTGTTGTTGTTAGTGCTTTTGGATGTTTTTGGTTGTTATTGCCTCCAATTACGAGAGTATTATTG
>NC_091586.1:182396-184896 GCF_042767895.1 Penaeus vannamei
GAAGCACGCGGAGGCACTGCGAGGCTCTCTGGAAGCACGCGGAGGCACTGCGAGGCTCTCTGGAAGCACACGGAGGCACTGCGAGGCTCTCTGGAAGCAGGCGGAGGCACTGCGAGGCTCTCTGGAAGCAGGCGGAGGCACTGCGAGGCTCTCCGGAAGCACGCGGAGGCACTGCGAGGCTCTCTGGAAGCACGCGGAGGCACTGCGAGGCACTCTGGAAGCACGCGGAGGCACTGCGAGGCTCTCTGGAAGCACACGGAGGCACTGCGAGGCTCTCTGGAAGCAGGCGGAGGCACTGCGAGGCACTGCGAGGCTCTCCGGAAGCACGCGGAGGCACTGCGAGGCTCTCTGGAAGCACGCGGAGGCACTGCGAGGCACTCTGGAAGCACGCGGAGGCACTGCGAGGCTCTCTGGAAGCAGGCGGAGGCACTGCGAGGCACTGCGAGGCTCTCCGGAAGCACGCGGAGGCACTGCGAGGCTCTCTGGAAGCACACGGAGGCACTGCGAGGCTCTCTGGAAGCACGCGGAGGCACTGCGAGGCTCTCCGGAAGCACACGGAGGCACTGTGAGGCTCTCTGGGAGCACGCGGAGGCACTGCGAGGCTCTCTGGAAGCACGCGGAGGCACTGCGAGGCTCTCTGGAAGCACGCGGAGGCACTGCGAGGCTCTCTGGAAGCACGCGGAGGCACTGCGAGGCTCTCTGGAAGCACGCGGAGGCACTGCGAGGCTCTCTGGAAGCAGGCGGAGGCACTGCGAGGCACTGCGAGGCTCTCCGGAAGCACGCGGAGGCACTGCGAGGCTCTCTGGAAGCACACGGAGGCACTGCGAGGCTCTCTGGAAGCACGCGGAGGCACTGCGAGGCTCTCCGGAAGCACACGGAGGCACTCTTGAGGCGAGGCTCTCCGGAGCACGTGGAGGCCTGCGGAAAACGCCTGGAAGCACGCGGAGGCACTGCGAAGGCTCTCTGGAAGCACGCGGAGGCACTGCGAGGCTCTCTGGGAAGCACGGAGGCTGCACCTCAGAGGCACTGCGAGGCTCTCTCTGGGAGCACGCGGGAGGCACTGCGAGGCTCTCTGGAAGCACACAGAGGCACTGCGAGGCTCTCTGGAAGCACACAGAGGCACTGCGAGGCTCTCTGGAAGCACACGGAGGCACTGCGAGGCTCTCCGGAAGCACGCGGAGGCACTGCGAGGCTCTCTGGAAGCACGCGGAGGCACTGCGAGGCTCTCTGGAAGCACGCGGAGGCACTGCGAGGCTCTCTGGAAGCACGCGGAGGCACTGCGAGGCTCTCTGGAAGCACGCGGAGGCACTGCGAGGCTCTCTGGAAGCACGCGGAGGCACTGCGAGGCTCTCTGGAAGCACGCGGAGGCACTGCGAGGCTCTCTGGAAGCACGCGGGGGCACTGCGAGGCTCTCTGGAAGCACGCGGGGGCACTGCGAGGCTCTCTGGAAGCACACGGAGGCACTGCGAGGCTCTCTGGAAGCACGCGGAGGCACTGCGAGGCTCTCTGGAAGCACGCGGGGGCACTGCGAGGCTCTCTGGAAGCACGCGGAGGCACTGCGAGGCACTCTCGTTTCCTCCCGAGGTCCTGCGGATGTTCTCCCTTTCCTGATTCCCCTCCTGTCACCTTCCTCCTCCTCCTCCTCTCCTCTTTCATCATTCCTCTCCCTTTATTCCTAATTCCTCTCTCCTTTCTCCCTCCTCCTCCTCCCCCGTCGCCCGGATGAGGGGGGGTGCGAGGAGGTGGGGCTGAAGATAGAGATAGAGAGCGAAGCAGATCTAGAGGGGGCTGAAGATTTGAGATTGAGATAGAGATAGAGGGGACTGTAGATAAAGATAGAGGGGATAGAAGATAGAGATAGAGGCAGAAATAGAGGGGACTGAAGATAAGAGATAGAGATAGAGGCAGAAATAGAGGGGACTGAAGATAGAGATAGAGGCAGAAATAGAGGGGACTGAAGATAAGAGATAGAGATAGAGGCAGAAATAGAGGGGACTGAAGATAGAGCTAGAGCTAGAAGCAGAAATAGAGGGGCCTGAAGATAGAGATAGAGGCAGAAATAGAGGGGACTGAAGATAGAGATAGAGGCAGAAATAGAGGGGACTGAAGATAGAGATAGAGGCAGAAATAGAGGGGACTGAAGATAAAGATAGAGCTAGAGGCAAAAATAGAGGTAGGTGGGAATGAGTGAGCTAGGGAGGGAAAGTGGTTGGAAATTGAGTCTGAGGAAGGCAGGGAGGACAAAAACCGGCTAGGATAAGAAAATGAGAAGAGAGTAGTTAAGGAATGGAGAAAAGACACTGAGACACCGGGAAAAGGAGATATAAGGAAGAAATATAGGGGTGACAGATTTAGAATGATAGGGAGAAGTTGATAAAGGGTGGATAGAGGAGACAAGGAACATGCGAGAAGATGACATAGACCTATGGTTGAGAAGATGAAAAGGAAGAAGACAAGAAGGAAAGGGGTGGAAGCGACCATGCGATAAGCGGTGTCGAGT
>NC_091586.1:189896-194896 GCF_042767895.1 Penaeus vannamei
TCTCCCTTCCTCTTCCTCCTCTTTCCATCCCCCACCTTTCCGTCCTCCCTCTTCCCCATCTTTCCGTCCTCTCTCTTTCCGTCTTCCTTTTTCTTCCCCCTCCTTTCCGTCTCTTCCTCCCTCCTCTCCCTTTCCTTTCTATCTTCTTCCCCCTCTTCTTCTCCTCCCTCCTCGTCTTCCGTCCTCTTCGTCCCTCCTCTTCCCCCTCTTTCTATCCTCTTCCCCTCCCCCCCTCCGTCTTCCCCTTCTCCCCTCCCCCTCTCTACCCTTCCCCTTCTCCCCTCCCTCCCTCCTCTTCCCCTTCCCCTTCTCATCTTCTCCTTCCCCCTCGTCTTCTCCTCCCCCCTTCTCTTCCCCTTCCCCTTCTCTTCCCCTCCCCTTCCTCTTCACTTCCCCCCTTCTCCTCCTCTTCCCCTTCCCCTTCTCCCTCCTCTTCCCCCTCCCCCTCCCCCTCCCCCTCCCCCCTCCATCATATGCTCCCGATGTATCATTTGGGAGGCGGTTTGACCTGGCCGAGTGACACTGATAGGCAAGCTGCGGTAGTTACGGTGAGCTGCAGGAGATTGGACCACGGCGCCGGCCGGTGGGGGCCGAGGCTGTGCTTGTTTGGGCTTTGCTTGGGCTTGTCTGGGCTTGCTTGGGCTTTGCTTGAGCTTGTCTGGGCTTGCTTGAGCTTGTTTGGGCTTTGCTGGAGCTTGTCTGGGCTTTGCTGGAGCTTGTTTGGGCTTGCTTGAGCTTGTTTGGGCTTTGCTTGGGCTTTGCTTGAGCTTGTTTGTATCTACTTGGGCTTGTTTGTGCTTGTTTAGACTTGTTTGGGCTTACTTGGGGTTTCTTGTGTTTACTTGGGCTTGTTTGGGACTTGTTTAGACTTGCTTGGGTTTGTTTAGGCTTGGGAGACTGCGGGGAGGGGAGGGCGAAAGAAGGGAGTAGAGGGAGGGAGAGAGTTCGATGGAGAAATGAAGATAAGGAGCTATATATAACGACAGAGTAGCGAGAATTGGGGAACAAAAAACAAAAGGGAGAGAACGGGGAGATAAAAGAAGAAGGAGAGAGGGAGAAGGAGAGAGAGAGAGAGAGAGACAGACAGACAGACAGACAGACAGACAGACAGACAGACAGACAGACAGACAGACAGAGACAGAGAGAAAAAATAAAGAAAGAGAAGGAGAGAGAGGGAGAGAGGAAGAGGTGTGTGCTCATTGTGTGTTAGTGTTGCATATTGATTGTCGTTTGTGCGCCTCTCTCTCTCTCTCCCCTTTCCCTTCCGCGATCGCATTCGCCGGGGATTGGGCCTTTGCTCTCTCATCCACGGCCTTCGGGGCTCTCTCGGTTGGGTCTTTTATTCCGGCGATTCCCTTATCGCTTCCTTGCTCTTCGTCCTTCCTTCCTCTTGCTGCTGCTGCTCCTACTACTCCTACTCTTGCTACTCCTCCTCCTCCTACTCTTCCTCCTCCTGCTCCCCCTCCCCTTCGTTCTCCTGCTCCTTCTCCCCCTCCCCATTCCCGTTCCCCTTCCCTCCTCTTCCTCCTTCCCTCCCCTCCATCTCCTCCCCCTCCCTCTTCCCCCTCCCCCTCCCCCTTCCCCTTCACCTTCCCTCCTCCATCTCCTCCCACTCCTCTTCCTCCCTCTTCCCCCCCCTCCTCCTCCCCCGCGTTTGTGTTTGACTGCTTGCCCCCTCCTGTCCGCGGCGTCTCCCCTCGCTGGCTCCCCTCCCGGTGCCTGGGTGCTTTGAGGACGGGAATAGCTCCCCCTCGGCCGCGGGCAAGGAAAACAACTCGAGCCCAGAGTCCGCCGGGCGCCGCCATCGGAAGGCGACCAACCAACAACGACAACGACGACAACAACAACAGCAACAACAATAACGACAATAATAATGGCAACAATAGTGACAACAACAACGACAACGACAGCAACAACAATAGTGACAACAACGACAACAACAATAACGACAACAATAGTGACAACAACGACAACAGTAGTGACAACAGCAACAACAACGACAACGACAGGAACAACAACAACGATAACAACAACAACGACAACGACACCAACAACACGACCAGTCAGGACCATCGAGGACTCGGAGCAGCTAACGGTAGCGACAAGGACAGCCTCGCAAGGACAGCGAAAGAGTGTGACGACATTTACCAACCGGCGGCAAAACAGTTACCAGAAAGCAACAACAGCGACGCGTGCTAGCAACAGTTTAAGCGATAAAACAGCGCGCGATACTTCTCAGTCCCACCAACAAACAACAACAACAAAAGACCCGTCGCCCCTCCACCAATGCTAATGATACACTTGTCACCACCGATGGCAATAACTACAACAAAAGCGCCGCGAAAGAACAGCTACAGCAACGCGCGACAAAAACAACAAAGACAACAACAACAGCAATAAAAACAAAGGCACAACAACAGCAATATGAGCAACAGCACAATAACAAAAACAAAAGCAACAACAACAACAGCAGCAAGAACAGCAGCCGCCGCCGCCCTCGCCCCGCCATGAGCAGCCCCCTCGTCACATTCCGCCAACCTCCAATTTCGCAGCCCTATTGATTCTCGCAACGTGGTCTCGGGGCCGGCCGCCGTCGTCCTCGTCCTCGTCCTCGTCCTCGTCCTCGTCCTCGTCGTCGTCGTCTTGGTGAAACCTCCCCTCCGACTCGGGCTTGGGAACGGCCGGCCCTTCTCTCCGGCTTGATTTTGTTTGCTTTTGTTTGCTTGTGCTTGCTTGAAGTGTGGGTGGATCTGTTTTTTTTCTATTTCTTTTTCTTTTTCTTCTTTTCTTTTCTTTTCTTTTCTTTTTTTTCTTCTTTTCTTTTCTTTTCTTTTCTTTTCTTTTTTTTCTTCTTCTTCTTTTTCTTTTCTTTTCTTTTCTTGCTTTTGATGTTTTGATTGCTGGTGTGTGTTTTTTTTTCTGGTGTGTGCTTTTTCTCTGTATGTGGGTGTATTTTTTGTTGTTGTATTAGGTCATTTTCTTATTTGCTTTTATGTTGGTGGAATTTCTTTGTGTGTGCGCGTTCGTGTGTGTTTTACGTGCCTATGGAATGTATTTTTTGTTTGTTTGTGTTTGTTGTTTTTGTTTGATTGTCTTTCACGAGCTGTTGGCATCTTGGGCTGAGTTGTGTGTTTGAGCTGTAAATCTCCTTTATTTTTTTTGGGGGAAGGGGGAGGGGAGGGAAGGGAAGGGAAGGGAAGGGAAGGGAAGGGAAGGGGAAGGGGAAGGGGAAGGGGAAGGGGAGAGGAGGGGAGGGGACGGGGGGGGGAGGGAGATGTTTACTGGATGATCTCCATTTTTATTGTTGAATCGACGGTGGAGTTGTGAGACCTTGGCCCTCCCCCTCTGTCTTCTTTGGCTTGTTTTGTTCTCTTGCTCATTTTCGTCCTCCCAGTATAACCTCGTTTTCTCCACCTTTCTCTATCTGTATGTCGATCTATCTATCTATCATTTTATTCATCTCTCCATTTGTCTGTTTTTTGTTTTGTTTTTTGTCTCCCCTTTCCTCTCCTTTCTTTCTCCTTTCCTCGCCCTCTTCTTTTTTCCTCTCTTTCTCCCTCTTCTTTTGTTTCCCTCTCCCTCTCCTCCCCCTTCTCCTCCCCCTCTCATCTCCCTGGCCCTCCCACCCCGCCCCTTCTCTCCTTGACTTAACGTACAGTGTTTGGCCCTGTCCCAACCTCTTATCGAAGTCCTAAGCCTCTTTGGCCCTCCTACTCCTTCTCCCCGCCCCCTCCCCTCCCCTCCCCCTCTCCCTACTTCCTCCTAGCCATAGCACGCACGCTTCATCTCCCTTTCCTCTCCCTCCCCCTATCTGCCCCTCCTCCGCGCCCCTCTCCCTCCCTCCCGTCTCCTTCCCTGCCCTTCCCTCCGCGGCACGCACGTTTCATCCCCTCCGCCTCTCCTCCTACCTTCCCGTCTACTTCCATCCTCCCTCCCTCCCTTTCTTTTCTCTCTTTCTGTCTGTCTCTCTGTCTCACTCTCTCTCTCTCCCTCTCTCTCTCTCTCTCTCTCTCTCTCTCTCTCCCTCTCTCTCTCTCTCTCTCTCTCTCTCTCTCTCTCTCTCTCTTTCTCTCTCTCTCTCTCTCTCCCTCTCTCTCTCTCTCTCTCTCTCTCTCTCTCTCTCTCTCTCTCTCTCTCTCTCTCCTCTCTCTCTCTCTCCCTCTGCCCTCCCCCTCCCCCCCTCTTCCCCCCTCCCTCTCTTCCTCCCTCCTCCCTCCCACCCTCCCTCCTTCCTTCCCCCCCTCCCCCCAATCTACTAACCTACCTCCATATCTACCTACTCCCTACCCCCCCTCCCCTTCCCCCCTCCCCATCTGCATGTGGGAAGTAGGGTGCGTTCGGTGGGCGGAGGTGGAATGCAGTAGATGAACGTCAAGAATTAAGATGGCAGGCGCTGACGATGGGCGCGGCGGAGGAGGAAGTGGGGAGAGGAAGGAAGGAAGGAAGGAAGGAGGGAGGAAGGAAGGAAGGAGGAGGGAGGAAGAAGGAGGGAAGGGAGGAATGAAGGAAAGTGGGAGGGAAGGAAGGGAGGAATGAAGGAAAGTGGGAGGGAAGGAAGGAAGATAAGGAGGAAACGAGGAAAGGAAGAAAAATGAGAAGGGAAGGAGGGAAGAAAGGGAAAGAGCGAAGGAAAGACGGAAGACGGAAGGAAGAAGGGAGAAGGGGATTAGAGGAATAAAGAAGCGCTCAGCTAGGAGGACGACGAGGAGGAGGAGGCGGCAGTGAAGGAAAAAAAAGGAGTGAGGAAGGCATTAGGAAGATGGATGAAGTTGGGTAAAGGATGGAGATTGAGAAGGAAGGAAGGAATTAGGAAGGATTTATCGGAATGAGGAGAGGAAGGCGGCATGGGGAGATCAGAAGGAAGGAAAGGAGGAAACCACAGAGAGGGAAATGCGACATACAGAACACAAGGGAGGGAGAGAGAGAGAGAGAGAGAGAGAGAGAGAGAGAGAGAGAGAGAGAGAGAGAGAGAGAGAGAGAGAGAGAGAGAGAGAGAGAGA
>NC_091586.1:199896-202396 GCF_042767895.1 Penaeus vannamei
GATGGAGGAGGAAGGAGGAGGGAGGAGGGAAGCGGGAGGCGGAGGGAGGAGGGAGCCTGAGGGAGTAGGGAGGAGGGAGGGTGGAGGAAGACTGGGGGAGGAGGGAGGCTGAGGGAGGAGGCTGAGAGAGGAGGCAGAGGGAGAAGCAGGGAGGAGGAAGGCGGAGGGAGAAGGAGGCAGGAGGGAGGCGTCAAGGCGAGTGGGAGTCGATCATCGAGGCTTATCCCCTTGTAGCTGTTCTTGACGGCGGAGGTTTTGTCTGCGAGAAGTTTGTGTGCCTGGCCTTTGGGGGCGGCTCGCTCGTGGGCGTTTGTTTTGCCGTTTTTTTTTTTTTTTTTTTTTTTTGGGGGGAGGCGTTTCTTTGATTCTTTTGCTTGTTTGTTGGTTGGTTGGTTTGACTGTTGGATTTTATTTTATTTATTTTTTTTTTTTTTATTTTGAGGGGGGGTAGGAGGTAAGGAGGTTTTAGTTATTGGGGTATGAATGCTGTGTTTCTCTCTCTCTCTCTCTCTCTCTCTCTCTCTCTCTCTCTCTCTCTCTCTCTCTCTCTCTCTCTCTCTCTCTCTCTCTATCTATCTATCTATATCTATCTATCTATCTATCTTTCTATATCTCTATCTCCCTTTCCCTCCCTCCCTCCCCTCCCTCCCTTTCCCTCTCCCTCCCTCTCCACCCTCTCCCCTCTTCCTCATTCCCTCCCTCTCCCTCCCTCTCTTTCCCTCTCCCTCTTCTTCATTCCCTCCCTCTCCCTCCCTCTCTTTCCCTCTTCCTCCCTCTCTCATCCCTCTGCCGCCGCCGTCTTGGCCCGTCCTCCTCTTCCTCCCACGCCCACCTCGCCGAAGCGCCGCCTCGCGTCGATCTGGGTACAAAAGAGGATGTTTTTTCGGAGGAGGAGGAGGAGGAAGGAGGAAGGAGGAAGGAGGAAGCAGAGAGGTGAGGAGATGAGGTCTGAATTCCTGGAGATTGGAGGAGTTCCGCTAGCTGGGACACGGGCTGGCAGACAGGAAGGCAGGCAGACAGATAGGCGGGTGGGCAGGCAGACAGACAGACAAACAGAGAGACAGACAGACAGACAGACAGACAGACAGATAGATAGGCGGGTGGGCAGGCAGGCAAGCACGCAGGCATGAAGTGGCATTCAGGCAGGCAGGTGGCATCCAAGGCAGGTATGCAAGAAGAAAACCAGCTTAGGCAGGCAGGCAGATAGGCAAATAGACAGGCAGGCAGGCAGGCGTGCAGGAAGACGAGCAGGAAGACAAGCAGATCAGGCAGGCAAGCAGGCAGGCAGGCAGGCAGGCAGGCAGGCAGGCAGGCAGGCAGGCAGGCAGGCAGGAAGAAAAGCAGATCAGGCAGACAGGCAGGCAGGCAGGTATGCTAGATGACAAGGGAAGGCAAGCAAGCAAGTTGTCAGACAGGCAGATAGATCAGTCAGACAGGCAGATGGGGTTACAGTGACAGATTGGCAAGTTGAAAGGCACTGTCAAGCATGCATAGACTGACAGCCAAGGGAAATCCGTCGGTAAATTCACAAAACAGACTGACAGGTTGGCAGACGAGAGGACAAGCTGACAGATCGACAGGCAGGCAGGGAGGCAGACGGGCATAAACCGACATGGGGGTAGGGGGGGGGGTATATAGACAGATGGACGGGCAGACTGACACCGAGGAAACAGGTAGAGATAGAAGCATTGGTGGAGGTTTCGTTTCTTTGAAATTAATAGAATAGATAAGTATATTTATGTAATTATATTTATGTAGATAATTATATTTTATGTAGATTATATTTAAGGTAATTATATTTTATGTAGATTATATTTAAGGTAATTATATTTATGTAGATAGTTATATTAATGTAAATTATATTTAAGGTAAATATATTTATGTAGATAGTTATATTTATGTGGATTGTATTTAAGTTAATTATATTCATGTCGATAATGTTATATTTATCACAAGAGCGATGGCTACCAAAAGCCCGGGGATGTGTAAAGACAGAGCGTGCAAAGAGGCAAAGATCCCGGATGTCAAACGGGAATGGGCAGGGGGGGGGGGGCGAAACGCGAGCCAGGGCGACAGGTGACCGAAATCCCAGACGGCGACAAAGAAAGCGGACAGGGGAGAGAGGGAGGGAGAGAGAGAGACACAAGCAGATAGAGAGGCAGGCAGACAGACAAACAGAATCAGAGAGGGAGAAAGAGAGAGAAGGAGAAAGAGAGAGAGAGACAGACAGAGACAGAATCAGAGAGGGAGAAAGAGAGAGAAAGAGAAAGACAGACAGACGGACAGAATCAGAGAGGGAGAAAGAGAGACAGAATCAGAGACAGACAGGCAGACAGAGACAGAATCAGAGACAGACAAGCAGACAGAGACAGAATCAGAATCAGAGAGAGACAGAGAGAGAGAGAGAGAGAGATCAGAGAGAGAGAGAGAGAGAGAGAGAGAGAGAGAGAGAGAGAGAGAGGAGAGAGGGAGAGAGGGGGGCCGACAGAGGCAGAGACAC
>NC_091586.1:209896-217396 GCF_042767895.1 Penaeus vannamei
AGGAGGGGAGGGAGGGAGGGGACGGGACGAGGAGAGAAAATGCGATGGAATTGGGGACGACGACGGGAATAGAAAGGGTGGAAATAGAATGTGGATAGAAAATAGAGAGAGGAGAGAGAGAGAAAGAAAGAAAGAAAGAAAGAAAGAAAGAAAGAAAGATGGGGGAGGAGGGCGCGGGGGAGGAGGGGACGGGACGAAGGGAGAAAATGCGATGGAATTGGGACGACGGGAATAGAGAAGGGTGGAAATTGAATGTGGATAGAAAGAGTGAGAGAGAGAGAGAAAGAAAGAAAGAAAGATGGGGAGGAGAGAGGGAGAGAGAGAAAGAAAGAAAGAAAGAAAGAAAGATGGGGAGGAGAGAGGGAGAGAGAGAAAGAAAGAAAGAAAGAAAGATGGGGGAAGAGAGAGAGAGAGAGAGAGAGAGAGAGTGAGTGAGTGAGTGAGTGAGTGAGTGAGTGAGTGAGTGAGTGAGTGAGTGAGTGAGTGAGTGAGTGAGTGATTGAGTGAGTGAGTGAGTGAGTGAGTGAGTGAGTGAGTGAGTGAGTGAGAGAGAGAGAGAGAGAGAGAGAGATTTAAAGAAATTTAAACCCGCAGAGATTTACTATCAGGATCTCTTCCAGACGGAAATAGCGAAGGAGGAAGAGAAAATGGACCAGAAGGAGATGCAAGAAGGATGGGGAGAGAGAGCAAAGATAGAGGATTGAGAGAGCTGAAGATAAGGATTCATAGCAAGGCTTAAAAGGTCAAGGAAAGAGGAAGGAGGAGGGTGCAGAAAAGAAATAACAAAAGTCGTAGTTTTTATTTCGTTATGGTCGTCGTTGTCGCCGTTGTCGTATTCAGTCGTGCGACGGCGACTGTTGTTCCTGTTGCTGTTGCTTTCACTGCGGTCGTGACAACCCTCACTGTCACGCGTGTCACTCCAGCCACCACCGCGGCACCGGCAGCAAGCAGCCAGGGAGTATCGCGACCATAACATGTTGCTACTGTCGCTGTTGCTATTACCACAACTACTACCATAACTCCCACCACAACTACCACCACAACTACTACCATAACCACCACCACAACTGCCACCACAACTACTACCATAACTACTGCCACAAGTACTTCTTTCACTATTATTAATCACTGCTCATACTTTCTCTCGCGTGCCGACTAAAACGACAACTATTGAGCTCTTAAAACTATTGCCACCGCCCTCCCCCCCCTCTCCTACCGCAGCGACTACTCCATTTACTCCCCATTAGCCCCGCTCGTGCCACGGCCTCAGCCACGCGGCGCCGAGGGACCAAACAGCCGAGGGAAACAGCTGATGGGGAAACGGTGGCGAGCGGCGCGAGGGCTGATTGAGGGCCGTGTTGTCTCGGCAAACATCGGGCAACACACGGGGCGAGGGTGGGGATGGGGGGTGGAGGGGGAGGCTCTGGTGGGGCGAGGGGAGACGAGGGGGCGGGGCGAGGGAAGGGGTAGGGATAGAGGCGGTAGGGGTAGGGAGGTTACATGGGAGAGAAAAGGAGGTGGAGAGGGGAGGAAAAGGGAGGATGGAAGGGAGGAAGGTGGAGAGGAGGGAGAGGGAAGGAATAGGAAAGGGAGGAAGGTGGAGAGGTGGAGAGGGAAAAGGGTGATATAAGGGAAAAAGGGGGAGGGGGAAAGGGAGATAGAAGGGAGAAAGGTGGAGGAGGGAGAGGGGAAAGGGAGATAGAAGGGGAGAATAGAGGAGAAAGGGGTGGGAGGCGATGAGATAGGGAGATTGACGGAGAGAGAAGGTGGATAAGGGAAAGGGAGATGGAGAGGGAGAGAGGGAAAGGTAGGGCGGGCAGGGAGTGGAGGTGGGGAAGGTGAAAGGAGGAGAGGTGTTTAGAGGAGGAAAGGTGGATGGGTATAAGATAGAGTGGGGAGGGGGTGGAGGTGAAAGGTGGGGAGGAGGAGGGGTAGGGGGAGAGCAAGGGGAGATAGAGGGAAAGGGAGGGGAGGATGGGGAAGGGAAAGGTGCGTGGGTGAGAAGTTGGGGAGGGAGGGGTGTAGAAGGGAGTTGAAAAGTGCGGGGAGAGTAAGGGTGGAGGAAGGGGCAGGAAGGTAGAAGGGAGAATGGACCTGAAAGATGAGGGAGGGAGGGAGGGGAAAGGAGAAGGAGGGTATTGGGAAGTAAGAACGGCGCTGAAAGATGGTGGAAAGGAGGGAAGAGGAGGAGGGCGTGGGTGATTGCGAGGGGTCGTGGTCGGCTGAAGGGCGAAGAGAGAGAGGGGAACGGGAGGGCAGAGAGGGGAGTTAGGGGCTGAGAGGAATTGGAAAGAAAAGAGGGGCTTTGGAAGAAATATGCGAGGGGAATGCGGGAGGGGGCGAAATGGGAGAGAATAAGAGGGGGAGGAGAATTGCGAATTGAGGAGGAAAGCCAGACAAAGAGAGAGAGAGAAGGTGTGAGAGGGAGAGAGAGAGAAGGAGCGAGAGAGAGAGAGTGAGAGACAGAGAGAGAGAGAGAGAGAGAGAGAGAGAGAGAGAGAGAGAAGAAGAAGAAGAAGAAGAAGAAGAAGAAGAAGAAGAAGAAGAAGAAGAAGAAAAGAAAGAAAGAGAAAGAGCAAATTACACATGTAAGAGACACACAGCCACAGATAAACAAACAAACGGAGTAGGAGGAGAAAGGACCCCCCCCCCCGCGAGAAAGAGCGAATGTGAGGGCCGTTTTCGCGAAGCCGTAAAACCATGTTTTATGGCACCGTGAGAGCTCCCGCTGCCACGTTAAGCCGCTCGCCCACTTCCCCCGCGGCGGCCCTTATCGCGCCGCCGCCGCCGCCCGTCGCCGCTGGCCGGGCTGGGGGGAGGGCCAGGGTGGCTATGGTAGTCATGGTGGGTATGGTAGTCATGGTGGCTGTGGTAGTGATAGTGATATGATAGTGATCCTGGGTATGGTAGTGATCGTGGGTATGGTAGTGATGGTAGTGATGGTGGGTACGGTAGTCATCGTGGTTATGGTAGTCATTGTGTGTATGGTAGTCATGATAGTGGTCCTGGGCTTGGTGGTTATGGTGGCTATGGTAGTCATCGTGGTTATGGTAGTCATGATAGTGATCCTGGGTATGGTAGTAATCGTGGGTATGGTAGTCATGGTGGTTATGGTGCTGATGGTATTGTTCTAGGTCATGGCATTTGATACTAATGGTGGCTTGTGTGGCCGGGAGGTGTGGTTGGCCGATGATGATGATAAAGATGGTAGTTATGGAATACGGGTCGTTGATACTAACGGTGACTATGGTAGTGAGGGTGATGATTTTACTAATGGTGGTCATGGTAGCGAGGGTGGCGATGGTAATGGAGGTGGTTATGGTACTCAGGGTGGTAATGGTATTGTTTTTGGATATGGTAATTAGGGTGACGATAATGGTGGTGGTTATGGTAGTAAGGGTAGAAGGGATAATGGTGGAGATGGCACTAATGGTGTTGATGGTATAGGTAATTATTGGTAAGTAAGGATGTATTGACTCTAATGGTGGTGATAGTGAGAACTTTTTGATAAGTAATGGCTATGATAAGATTGATAGAGATTATGTTGATGTTCAGACTCAAAATTGATTAATTTCATTATAAAAGTTATGGATGATGATTGTGAAGTCAGAGATAAATAGGTAATTATTGTAGTAAGCACGACAATAAAGGTGAAAGATGGTGGATAATTGAAACGGAGATTTGAAAAAGCAGAAGTTTTATTAACGAGGATGAGGGCGCTGATTAAAGTTATAATGGTGGCGCTGATAGAGGTGACGATGCGGTGTTATCGGACCATGAAAAGGTGAAAAAGTGAAAAGGTGAAATGATACTGAAGATGGATGAAGACGAACCGGTGGACGCCGTTGGGGGATGCTGGCGAATATGTATGGAGTCACGGGCAAGAAAGTGAACCGAGTCAAAGAGGGGGAAGTTGGTTTTTAGGATTTTGGAAGAGGAAGGAGATGCGAAGGTGGACGAAGGTGGAGGAGAAGAAAGCGAGGGTCGGGAGGGTTTTCCTGACGCAGACGAAGGGGGGGGAGGGGTAGGTCTGAGAGGGGAAGGGAGGAAGAAGAAAGATGGGGTGGAAGGAGGAGGCAGATGGGAAGAAGAAGAAGGATAAGAGGAAGAAGAAGGTTGGGAGGAAGAAGGAAGGGAGGAAGAAGAAGGATGGGAGGAAGAGAGTAGGGAGTGGGGAGTGAGAGGAAGAGGAGGATTGCGAAAGGGGAGAGAGGAGAGAGAGAGGGTCAGTGAGGGGGCGGTGAGGAAGAGAGTCGGAAAAGGTGAGGGAGGGGCAGAGGATAGTGGATGGCCTAGGGGATAGGGGAGACGGCGGAAGGGAGGGGAGGGGGAAGGGGGGAAGAGGGAATAGGAGGGGACTAAGTCAGCTGGAGGAATGCGAGCGTTATGGGCAAGGATTACGAGGGGATACCAAGAAGAAAAAAAGAACAATGTACAGGGGGCGAGAGAGGGGGAGGGGAGAGGAGGCGAAGAAAGGCGGATTAGAAAGAGGTTTAGAGGGAGGAAGGAGGAAAGGGAGGAAGGAGGAAAGGGGGGAGGATGTGGGGGCAGTGGAAGAGGACCTCCTCCTGGGCTAGGGAGGGGGAGGTGGGAGGGGGCCATTAAAGGGAGGGAGGGGGGATGCAAGGGATAGTGAAGAAGGAAGGCGATGGGAAAAGAATCGGAGAGGAAGGAGAGTGAGACTGAGGGGAGGGTGGAAAAGGGGGGAAAGTGATAAAAGAAGGAAAGAAAAGGGTAGAAACGGGTAAGAGTAAGAATAATAAGAAGGAAAGGGAAGACAAAACAAGGCGGAGACGGAAATATAAGAAAAGAAACGAAAAGAAAGATTGTGAAGAGGGAGGAAAACAACTGCTGGAAAAGTATTTTAGTATGAAAAGAAAGCAAAGAATTAGAGGGAGAAGAAAAGACAGGCAGAGAGATAGAAATAAGACAGACAAACAGAAAGAGATAAAGACAGTCAAGATAAAAATTGAGAAATACGACAGTGTAGAAAATGAAATGGCGATAATAACAATAATCATAAAAGAATGAGATAGTGAAGAGAAGGAAAAATAGAACAAGTAAAGAGGAAAATGAGGCGGAGAGAGAGAGACAGAGACAGAGACAGAGACAGAGACAGAGACAGAGACAGAGACAGAGACAGAGACAGAGACAGACAGACAGAAGAAAGAAAGAGGACGAGAAGAGGGACGGAGAGAGAGAGAGAGAAAGAAATAGAAAGAGAAAGAAAAAGAAAGAGAAAGAAAGAAAGAAAGAAAATGATAAGAGGGTCGGAGAGAGAAGAGGGCGGGTGCGGTGTGTCATTTTCCTTATTAAAACATTTAGTCGGAAGTTAGGCCTACCTGTATGTAGGTCGATAGGAAGGAGTCCGCGCTCCTCGACTCCGGTTAAAGGGAAAAGGCAAAAGGAAAGGGAGGAGGGAAAAGGGGGCCGTGTTGGTGTTACATCCGTTGTTGTTGGTCTGGCTCTTCTTTTGCTTCTTCTTGGTCTTGTTTTTGGTGTAGTTGTTATTTTGGTGGTAGCGAAGATGGTGCTGGCGTTGTTGTTGTTCTTGTTTTTGTTGTTGTTTTTGTTGTTGTTGTTTTTGTTGTTTTTGTTGTTGTTTTTGTTGTTGTTGTTGTTGTTTTGCTATACTTGATTTGTTCACCGGTGGATGAGCCGACATTGTATTTTTGAAAACTTTCCAACTTTTATATTGGGTTATCGTTATTGAATTCCCGTTAATTCCGTTAGATAATTTCAAATGTTGTTAGTGTCGTATGTTATTATAATTGGTATTATTCGATATGTGCAATTCTAGGCTTCGTTTACCCGACCTGCTCGTTTTGCGTTTGTTTATTGTTTGTTCACGGCTGAGATATCTTCACGCCAAACTTCTTTCGTCAAAAGTCGTGTGTGTGTGTGTGTGTGTGTGTGTGTGTGTGTGTGTGTGTGTGTGTATGTCTGTGTGTGTGTGTGTGTGTGTATGTGTGTGTGTGTGTGTCTTCTGCATGTATGTATATATGTATGTATACATGTTTGTATGTTTGTGTGTGTGTTCTGGATTGTGTATGTATGTAGGCCTATGTGTGTTTAGTATCGCGTCGCCGGGTGTGGGCGGGCGGGCGGGCGGGCGAGGCAGAAGGGTTGCTTATTTTGGCTCCTGCCGAGGAGAGGAGAGGAAGGGAGGCCGAGGAGGAGAGGGAGGGAGGCCGCTCTTCCCTCGGCCTTGCTCGGTCGGGCGCCGTGACGTCACCGATTGTTGCTGTTTCGTTGTGTGGTGGCTTCCGGCACGATTCCGCCCGGCGGGTAAAGAGTTGGGTGAGTGGGAGAGGATGCGAAGGGAAGGGAGGGGAAAGGAAGGGAAGGGAGGGGGAGGGGGAAGGGGGGAAGGGGGAGAGGATGGGGGAAGGGGGAGGGGAAGGTAGGGAGAGGAAGAGGAAGTGGAAGGAAGGAGGAGGGGGGAGGGGAGGGAAGGGAAGAGGGAGGGGAAGGGGAAAGGGGAAGGGAATGGAGAGGAGTGAGGGAGGGAGGGAGGGAAACGGAAAGTGAAGGAACGAAGACGGGGAAAGATAGAGGAAGTGGAAAGGGGAAGGGGAAGGGCAGGAACGGGGAAGGGAAGGGAAGGGAATGGAATGAGGAAGAGGCAGCGGAGATGAAAGGAATGTTCTTCTTATTCTCTCCTCCTCCACGCAGTAGCAGGAAGATGTATTGTTATTCATTGAATTTGTAAATGAAGAGGCGTGAGAAGGGGCCCAGCCTTAGGGGGAAGGGGGGGGAGGGGGAAGGGGGGGGAGAGGGATAAGCGCCAGTGATGGAGGTGAAGGGGTAAGTAGCAATGGTGATTGATGATGATGGGGGGAATGGGCTTTTATAATGATGATGATAAGGAAGAGAAAGGGGAGGAGGAGGAAGATATAAGGAGGAGGAGGAGGAAGAGGAATATGCGTAATAACGATAATTGGAGAATGAAAGTGAAAACGAAGACGGAGGGGAGAAGGAGAAAGAAAGTGAAAACGAAGACGGAGGGGAGAAAGAGAAGAAGAAGAAGAAGAAGAAGAAGTTTAAAATGGAGGCGGAGGTGGAGAAAGGGGGAGGGGGGGTGATGGGCGTAGAGGTACAGGTAGACGAGGGATGCGGGCGTAGAGGGAGGGAGAGACGAGAGGACAGGGGCGGCCTGGAAGACGAGGGTTTAGGCGCGGAACCCGCAGAACCCCATCCAGCGCCCGTGATGGATCTGCTTCCCATCCGTCCAGGAAATGTTATTCATGGAGTGGGTGTGAATTCCGTGAGATGAGGTTAAGCGGCTGCGACCTCGGCGCCTCCTCTCCCCCCTCGTCTCACCAGTGGGGCCTTGCCACCGCTCGCTCGCGCTCCTCCTCGTCCTCCTCCTCCTCCTCCTCCATCTCCTTCTCCTTCTCCTGCTCCTGCTCCTGCTCCTCCTCACTCCTAAAATAATAAATATGTAATAATAATACTCCTCCTCCTCACTCTTCATCTCCTCCTCTTCCTCCTCCTCCT
>NC_091586.1:239896-249896 GCF_042767895.1 Penaeus vannamei
AAGGGCACGAGGGGAGAGAAGGAAGTAATGGACGGAGGAGGGAGAGAGGCAAACATCGTGGATTATTCTGTCGGTTTTTTTTCTTATCGCATTCTTTCTTTCATTGCATTTCCTGCCTCCTTTCTCGTTCCTTTCTTAGGTCACTTTTCCCTCCTCCTCCTCCTCCTCGCTTTGTATTTTCCCTTCTCTCCCCTCTCCATTCCTCCCTTCCATTCCCATTTTTTTTCCTTCCTTTCCTTCCTCCCTTCCTTCCTTCCTTCCTTCCCTCTCTTCCTCCCTCCCTCCCTCCCTCCCTTCCTCCCTCCCTCCCTCCCTCCCTCCCTCCCTCCCTCCCTCTCTTTCTTTCTTTGAACCTTCCCACCTGCCCGTCACCCGACCTCTTGCTCTCATATCATCATCATCACCATCATCATCATCATCATCATCATCATCATCATCATCACCATCACCATCATCATCATCATCATCACCATCATCATCATCATCATCATTAATCATCATCACCATCATCATCATTAATCATCATCACCACCATCATCATCATCATCATCATCATCATCATCATCATCATCATCATCACTATCACCATCATCATCATCATCATCATCATTGTCGTTGTGTGGCAGGTGAGCGTTGCCTTACGTGCTTGCATGAGGGGATCGAGTGGGGGGTGGGGGGAGGGAGGGAGGTGGGAGGTGGATAGGCACGAGAGAGGAAGGGAAAAGGGAAGGGGCGGAGGGGGAGGGGGAGGGCGGGGACGAGGGGGCAGGGTGACTCAGCAGGGGATGTGGCAGGGATTTCGTCGGGTGGTGGCGGGTCGTGGTCCCGAGAGCCCAGCCTTCTTGGCTTTCGGTTTTATTTTTTTTTTTTTAATTATTATTATTATTACTATTATTATTGTTATTATTATTTTTATTATTATTACTGTTATTATTATTATTATTATTATTGTTGTAATTATTATTGTTGTTGTAATTATTATTATTATTGTTGTTATTATTGGTATTACTGGTATTATTATTGTTATTATTATTATTATTATTGTTATTATTATTATTATTATTATTATTATTGTTATTATTATTATTATTATTATTATTATTATTGTTATTATTATTATTGTTATTATTGTTGTTGTTGTTGTTGTTTTACTAATGTCTTTTGTTCTGCGCGTTACGTGAAGTCTTCCTCCCTTGGGACACGAACTTTCCTCCTGTCCTTCCTCATGTCTTCTCCTTGTTTTCTTTTCTGTTGCTCCCCTCTCCTCTCCTCTCGTCTCCTCTCTGTCTCTTTTCTTCAGCCCTTTGCACTTCCTAGCCTTTCGTTTCTCTCCTTTCTGCTTTATCTTTTCACGTTTCTTCTCACAGGATTAGCGGGTTTCCTTGTTCATGTTCTCTGTTTTGTCTTTTTTTTTTCGTTGCGAGAGAGAGAGAGAGAGAGAGAGAGAGAGAGAGAGAGAGAGAGAGAGAGAGAGAGAGAGAGCAGAGAGAGAGAGAGAGAGAGAGAGAGAGAGAGAGAGGGAGGGAGAGGGAGGGAGAGAGACGGAGAAACAGAGAGAGAGAGAGAGAGGTAGAAAGAGAGGGAGAGGGGGGGGGTAGACAGACAGACAGAGACAGAAACAGAGAAACAGACAGACAGAGAGAGAGAGAGATAGAGAAACAGACAGACAGAGAGAGAGATAGAGAGGGAGGGACTGGTGCACGCAGGCAGAGCGAAGGAGCGGAGCGGCGGCGCGAAGATTAATTAGCGCGAATATCCGCACTGTTCGCGGCGGGAGAGTTGGCGGCGAGCGGCGTCGGGCCCGCAGTTCGCGCTGCCTTATTTATCCGGATGTTTCCCCGCTTCTCGTTTTATGCCTGCTTGGACGCTGGGAGGGGGGTTGGGGGCTGGTGGGGAGATAGGGAGGTGGGCTGGTGGGGAGGTGGGCTGATGGGGAGGTGGGGGCGCGCGGGATAGCATGGGTGGATAGGAGTGGGTGGGAGGTTGGGGGCAGGAATGTGCAAAAGGGGGGGTCGGTGGGGGCCAATGTAGGGGGTAGGGGGCAGGCTAAGTAGGGGGAGGGAGGATATGAAGGGGAAGGGGTCTGGCAGGGTGGGCGTGGGTGGATGGCGACAGGGGGAGACAGGGGGAGGGGAGTGGAGGGGTGGGGATGGGGTATACAGGTGGAGGAGGAGGCGGGAAGGGAAAAGGACAAGCATGAGATGGGTTGCGTGCGATGTGCGTGAACTGCGTCTCTGTCGGGGGTCTGGAAACGGGGGTCGGGAGGGGGTGTGGGGGGGTGATGGAGAAAGGCAGATCATGAGATTGAGAAGCAGAGGCTTGGGTTGACAGGCGCAAAAAAAAGACAAAAGAGGGAGAGAGAGATAGAGATAGAGGAGGAGATAGAGAAGAGGGAGAGGGAGAGGGAGGGGGGGGGGGGGAAGGAGAGGGAGGGAGGGAGAGGGAGAGGGAGAGGGAGAGGGAGGAGGAGGAGAGGGAGAGGGAGAGGGAGGAGGGAGAGGGAGAGAGAGAGAGAGAGAGAGAGAGAGAGAGAGAGAGAGAGAGAGAGAGAGAGAGAGAGAGAGAGAGAGAGAGAGAGAGAGAGAGAGAGAGAGAGAGAGAGAGAGAGAGAGAGAGAGAGAGAGAGAGAGAGTTAGAGAGAAAAGAGAAAAGAGAGAGAGAGAGCGAAAGAGCGAGAAACCGAGAAAGACAGAGAGAGAGAGAAAGAAAGAAGTAGTAGAGGAAGGGAGTAATTGATATGTCGGCGCAATCCGAAAATTGTCCGAGGAATTTGAGGAGTTATTTTGTCGCAACGAGCGTCTTCGCAAATACACGTTGGAATGATTGTTTTCTCGTCGATAAGGGCGAGAATGATGCCAAGAAAGGCTTACGCACGCCTTTGGTGGGTTTGCTACAATATCTTCACATTGTGTTTATCTGCTCTTTATTGCTGAGGGTTTTTACCGTTTTTTATCTTTCTTTTTCTTTTCTTCTCTCTATCTCTCTCTTTCTTTTTTCTTTCTTTCTTTCTTTCTTTATGTGTGTGTGTGTGCGCGTGTGTGTATGTTAGTGTATGTGTGCGTGTGTGCGTGCGTGCGTGTGTGTGCGTGTGTGTGTGCGTGCGTGTGTGTGTGTGCGTGTGATGAATTGCCTCGTGCATGTTGCCGCGTTGTAATTGCGATCATATTTTTTTACGGCAAGGTAATAAGGTCTGGCATGTGTGACGCTTTTTCCCGTGCGCGGTGATGTAATTAAGCGGGGCTCTCTCGCTCTCGCTCTCTTTCTCGCGCTCTCTCGCTGTTTCTTTCGCTGTTTCTTTCACTCGTTCGCTCTTTCTCTCTTTTTCTCGCGTTCTCTCTCTCTTTCTTTCTCTCTCTCTCTCTTTTTCTCGCGCTCTCTTTTTCTCTTTCTCGATCGGTCTTTATCTCTCTCTCTCTCTCTCTCTCTCTCTCTCTCTCTCTCTCTCTCTCTCTCTCTCTCTCTCTCTCTCTCTCTTTCTCTTTCTCTTTCTTTCTTCCTCTTTTTTTCTTCTCACTCTCTCCTTCCCTTTATCCATCCATCCATTTATCTGTCTTGCCTCCTTTCCTCCCCATTTCATCTACCTCCCTTCATCATATTCTTTCCTTTCTTCCATTTCTCCCCGCTTCTTCTCCCTTCCTTCTTCTTGTCCTCCTCCTTCGTCACCATCCTCCCTCCTCCTCCCTCCCTTCTCTTCCTTCTTCCTCCTCTTCTCCTCCTCCTCCTCCTCCTTCTCCTCCTCCTTGCCTTCCTCCTTGTCGTCCTCCTCCTCCTCCTCCTCCTCCTCCTCCTCCTCCTCCTCCTCCTCGCCTTCCTCCTTGTCGTCCTCCTTCCTTTCATCCTCCTCCTCCTCCTCGTCGTCCTTCCCTTCCCTCCCTCTTCCCCTTTGTGTTTCTGTTTTCGACGGCCGGAGGTTCGAGGCCGAGGTCAGAGATAACTCGTTACGGGGGGGAGGGGGGAGGGGTGGGGGGGCGACGAGGGGCGGCCGCGGCGATGGCCATCCGTGGGTGGCACCGACGGGCGGGGAGATATATAAAAGAGAGAGAGAGAGAGAGGGAGAAGAGAGAGATATGAGAGAAAGGGATAAAGAAAGAATAAAAAAGAAGAAAAGAGAGAAAGAGAAAGAAAGAAAAAGAGAGAGAGAGAGGGAAAGAGTATACAGCAAATTCCCCCCCCAAACCCGGTGGACCAAGCCCCCCCCCCCCCGGAAGGCGGCCATCCGGGGAGCCATCTGCCGTGCACAGCCTCGCCGACGAAAGGGCCGCCCGCTCGCTCGCTCCCCGCAGATGGCTGGCAAAAAAAAGGGATCTTAATAACAGCCAGCGTGCTTAACCAGCTGTCTCGCGCGGACGATAAGAAGGTGAGCCTCCTGGGAGAGGAGGAAGGGGGGAAGAGGAGGAAGGGGAGAGGTAAGAAGGGGGATAGGAGGAAGGGGGGAAGAGGAGGAAGGGTGGGAAGAGGAGGAAAGGGGGAAAAGGAGGAAGGGGAGAGGTAAGAAGGGGGGGAGTGGAGTGAAGGGAGAGGTAAGAAGGGGGAGTGGAGGAAGGGGGGAAGAGGGAGAAGGGGAGAGGTAGGTGGGGAGTGGAGGAAGGGGGGGAGAGGAGGAAGGAGGGAGAGAGGTAAGAAGGGGGAGTGGAGGGAAGGGGGCAAGAGGAAGAAGGGGGAGTGGAGGAAGGGGGAAAGAGGAAGAGGGGGAGAGGTAAGAAGGGGAGAGGTAAGAAGGGGAGAGGTAAGAAGGGGGAGTGGAGGAAGGAGGGGGAGAGGAGGAAGGAGGGGAGGACACGTGTCAGTTGAGCTTGATTAGAGCTTCTCGGGGATTTCCATGCACCAGAGACGCTTGCACGCATATATGCATAAAGCCATACATTTAAGCGTACATGCATACATTCTCAGGCATATATGCATTCTTTCTATTTCTCTCTCTCTCTCTCTCTCTCTCTCTCTCTCTCTCTCTCTCTCTCTCTCTCTCTCTCTCTCTCTCTCTCTCTCTCTCTCTCTCTTTTTCTCTCTTTCTTCCTCTCTCTCTCTCCCTCCCTCCCTAACTCCCTCCCTCCCTAACTCCCTCCCTCCCTCCCTCCCTCCCTTCCTCCCTCTCCCTCTCCCCCTCTCCCTCCTTCTCTCTCTCCCTCCCTCCCTCCCCCTCCCTCCCTACCTCCCTCTCTCTCTCTACCTCTCCCTCCCTCCCCCTCTCTCTCCCTCTCCCTCCCTCTCTCTCTCCCTCTTCCCTCCTTCTCTCTCCTCCTCTCCTCTCCTCCTCCCTCCCTCACCCTCTCTCTCTCTCTCCCTCTCTCCCTCCCTCTCTCCTCACCTTCCTCACGCTGCGCCCTCCCCCACGTGTCTTGCGGCTGTTGTCATCGTCATCTCCGTCGTCAATCGATGCCCTCCTCGTCGCCGCTGCCGATCGCGGTGGCTGCGTCGGTCGCCGTCGGACGGGCAAGCGGTCGGTCGTCGCTGCTCTCTCTCGTGACGCGATCGGTCGTTGCGTTCCCGTCGGTGTTATGTCGCCGCTGTTCTCGCTGTTCTCGCTATTCTGTTGCTGCCTTCGTGTTTTTTTTTCTTTTCCTAATTCACGTAATTATGATTAGGTTCTTCACTGTCTTCATCGTCTTGGTTCGTCTTCGTCACCCTCTTCGTCTTCATTTGGTCATCGTCGTATTCACTGTATTCTCGTGGTCGTATTATAGCATCTTCGTTATCGTTGTCATCATCTTCGTCGTCATTCTCTTATTCGTATTCATGTTCGTATTCATCACATTCAGACAACTGTTATCACTATTGTCATCGTCATCATCATCATCATCATCATTATCGTCATCCTCATCGTCATCATCAACATTACCTCCACCATCATCATCATCAAATCATCAACATCTGCTTCGTCATCGTCATCATCATTTTCATCATCACCACCATCATCGTTATCATCATCACCAATATCATTATCATCATCATCATCTTCATCACCACCACCACCCCACCATGTCACCATCATCATCACCATCATTTTCACCACCATCTTCACCACCACCATCACCACCACCACCACCACCACCGGGTCCCTCCCACCCTCGCGCGTCTCCTCCGTGGCTCTCGTCTCACTGGCATCAAAGAGGTGATCTCATCTCGACGTCGACATGTGGCCTCGCTTAATTCTGGGGATGATTTTTGCCTCGCGAGTTTTTTGTCCAGATTTTGGGGATAGTTTTAGTGGGGGGGGGTTGTTTGTTTTGATTGTTTGTTTGTTTAGTTTTGTCTTTTGTTTGTTTGTTTGTTATATAGTCTTTAGTTGAGTTTTGCCTCGTGAGTTTTTGTCCAGATTTTGGGGATGGTTTTTCAGGGTGGAGTGGGGGGGGGGTTGTTTGTTTTGTTTGTTTGTTTGTATGTTTCAGTTTTTAAGGCTTTTTGTTTGTTTAGTTTTAGTTGAGTTTTGCCTCGTGAGTTTTTTAATAGTCCAGATTTTTGGATAGTTTTAGTGGGGGGCGTTTGTTTGTTTTGCTTGTTTGTTTGTTTTTGTATGTTTAGTTTTGGCTTTTTGTTTGTTTGTTTGTTTTGGTTTAGTTTTAGTTTGGTTTTGGGTTTTGAGTTTTTGTTCTGATTTTCGGAATGTTTTTTAGGGGTGGAGTTTATTTGTTTGTTGATTGTACTTGTTTGTTTGTTTGTTTTTGCGTGCGTGTGGGTATGAATTCTGGGTTTAATTTCTGGATGCTTTGATGTCGGTTGGTTGTCTCTTGACGCTTCGATTTCATATTCTCTTCCTTTCGCTTTTACTCTTCTTTCTTTTAGATTCTCTTCTTTTTCTTTTTCTCCCTCTTTCTCGATCCAGATTCATTTGTGTATATATCTATCTATCGATCAGTCTGTTTCTTTGTGACTCAGTCTATCCATCTGTCAATCAGTCTATTTCTTTCTGACTCACTCTATCTATCTGTCAATCAGTCTGTTTCTTTGTGACTCAGTCTATCTATCTGTCAATCTCTCCCGGTCTCTATCTCTGTATCTTTCTTTCTATTCCTTTCTCTTCGCCCCTATCGCTAGTTCCTTCTATCGCCCCTTTATTCCCATCTCCTCTCCTCTCCTCTTCTCGCTCCCTTCCCCTCCGTCACCATGTATTCAGTATCTTTGTTTACAATTTTATCACTTCACTCTTTCATTCATCATTTATTTTTTTTCCTATATCATTTATTTATCTTTCATTTATCATTTTATTTTATTTTTTTCTTATATCATTTATCTCTTTATCATTCTAATCTTACCCTCCCTTACCACATTTTTGATATCTTTGTTTACATCTTTATCATTTTATTCTTTTCTTTATCATTTATCTTTTTCAATTATCATTTATCTCTTTATCATTCCAGTCTTACTCTCCCTCACCATATTTTCAATATCTTTGTTTACATCTTTATCATTTCACTCTTTCCCGTCCCTTTCCTCCCCTCCTTTGCATGCCTTTCTTCTCGACCTCCTCCCCTCTATTTCCCGTGCACCCCTTCCCTCTCTCCTCCCCAGCCCCCACCGCCCCCGCAGAATCCGCCCGTTTGCTCATCTCCCCCGCGGGCTGTCAGCTGGCTCTCTCGTCGGCGTGTCAGCTGAAGTCCTCATTTGAGCTGATTATTCTCGCTCTCTCTCTCTCTCTCTCTTTCTCTTTCTCTTTTTCTCGGTTTCTCTCTCTCTCTCTCGGTTTTTCTCTCTCTTTCTCGGTTTCTCTTTCTCTCTCTCTCTATCTCTCTCGGTTTCATTCTCTTTTCTCGGTTTCTGCTCTCTTTCTCTTTTCTCGGTTTCTCTCTCTCTCTCTCGGTTTCTCTCTCTCTCGGTTTCTCTCTCTCTCTCGGTTTCCCTCTCTCTCTCTCCCTCTCTCTTTCTCTCCCTCCCTCCCCCTACCCCCACCCCCACCCCATCCTCGTGGTCGCTGGCCATCAGCTGTTTGTCGGATTTCGTGCCCGGCTGATTTTTGCTGCGATGTCACTCTCTGGCCTGCTTGCTTGAGGGGTTAGGGGAGGGGGGTGGGGTGGGGGGGTCCTTTGCGCTTTTGTGCAGGGTGGCGTTGGGGGAGGGATGTTTGTTTTGGCATGGGTTTTGCGTGCGTGTGTGTGTGTGTGTGTGTGTGTGTGTGTGTGTGTGTGTGTGTGTGTGTGTGTGTGTGTGTGTGTGTGTGTGTGTGTGTGTGTGTGTGTGTGTGTGTGAGAGAGAGAGAGAGAGAGAGAGAGAGAGAGAGAGAGAGAGAGAGAGAGAGAGAGAGAGAGAGAGAGAGAGAGAGAGAGAGAGAGAGAGAGAGAGAGAGAGAGAGAGAGAGAGAGAGAGAGAGAAAGTATGTGTGTGACTGTAAATGTGTGTTTGTGTGAGTGAATGTGTGTATGAGAGAGTGTATGTGTGTGACTGTAACAGCGTGTGTGTGTGTGTGCTTAATTGTTTTGTTTGTGTTTGTATGCGTGTGGGCCTATACGAGCGAATGAGGGAATTAGTGAGGTGTTGGACATTTGGTTTAGTGTCGGGATATCAGCTGTTTTGTTTGCGTGGATCAGCTGACTTTGGCGATTCCGCGAATCAGCTGTTCGTACATTGTTCCGGTCTGTCAGCGGATTTGGTATTTGGATGTTCATATGAGTATCCAAGATTAGTGTTTACGTGGATCAGCTGATCGCCCATGGCGGTTCATTGATTAATCTTATACATTTGTTTATCCCGGATTTGTTTATCATACTTTTTACTAATCACTTTATCGACAGGTGTCGGTAATGTAGAAAGTATTGATGATTTGGCAAGTATTGTTAATTGTGTTTGTCCATTGGCGCTGACTTATCTCTTGTTCCAGGATGCATCCAGCCATTCATCTCTCTGTCTATCCGTTAATCCTTTCATTCATTCGTCCATCTGTTCATTCTTGATTTATCCGTCAGTCTATCCATCCATCTATCCATCAACCCATCCACTCAACCTCCTCCAAGTCCCTCACCTACTCACTGTCCTTATCCCTTCCTCCTTCCTTTCTTATTCGTTCATTTCCATCATCCTCCGTTTCTCCAATGTAGGCCTATTCCTATATAGGCCTATTCCTCTTCCTTGCCTCACTGCCTCATCTTCCTGTCTCTCTCTCTCTCTCTCTCTCTCTCTCTCTCTCTCTCTCTCTCTCTCTCTCTCTCTCTCTCTCTCTCTCTCTCTCTCTCTCTCTCTCCTTCCCTTCCCTCCCTTCCCTCTTCCCTCCTCCATCTCTCTTCCCTCCCTCCCTCTCTCTTCCCCTCCCCCTCTCTCTCCCCCTCCCTCCCTCTCTCTCTCCCTCCCTCCCTCTCTCTTCCCTCCCTCCCTCTCTCTTCCCCTCCCTCCCTCTCTTCTCTTCCCCTCCCTCCCTCTCTCTTCCCCTCCCTCCCTTCCTCCCTCCCTCTCTCTCTCCCCCTCCCTCCCTCCCTCCTTTTCTCTTTCTCTCCCTCACCCTCCCTCTCCCTCTTTTCTTCTCCCTCTTTCAGTCACCTTCTATTCCAGTTTTTTAACGTTATCTTTCTTATCTTTACAGGTGAGTGCTAGACCGTCTTGGCTGTGTGATAAAGGTGATTAGGAACCGGTATGTTAATTGATGTTCACCGTAATTAGGTTTCGAACGATAAGGATAGGTACGAGAGAGAGAGAGAGAGAGAGAGAGAGAGAGAGAGAGAGAGAGAGAGAGAGAGAGAGAGAGAGAGAGAGAGAAGAGAGAGAGAGAGTGGATAAGACAGAGAGAGAGAGGGTGGGAGAGGAAAATCAGGAGAGAAACTTGTTTTTATTAGTATTGGTCATTACTGTAGTAATTATTGTCTTCATCATCGTCATTATTTTTAAAGGTCCGACTCGTTTTCGCCCACGCTTGTTCCCTTTCTCTCTCCGCTTTCTCTGTTTGTTTATTCGCGTGTTTGACGGGTGCATTAAGAACACAGGAAGACATATTGTTCGGGAGCATTAGGGAAGCCGTCCAAAAGTTAAGACGTTTTCTCTCTCTCTCTCTCTCTCTCTCTCTCTCTCTCTTTTCTCTGTT
>NC_091586.1:272396-282396 GCF_042767895.1 Penaeus vannamei
TCCCTCTCCATCTCCTCTCCCTTTCCTTCCCTCCCCTCCCTCCTCCCTCCCTCCCTCCCTCCCTCCCTCCCTCCCTCTCTCCCTCCCTCCTCCCCCGTGATTTCCGCCCCGGGGTCGAGTGTCCAACCCGGCGCCGCGCGAGGGAGGTGACAGGGCGCCCAAATGAGTAATGATTGGAAGGAGGGAGAGAGGATAGCGTGATGATTGGTGAGTGGGTGAGGCGACGCCCACGCTTCGACGCTTGTGGGTGTGGGGGCGGGGGCGGGGGGGAGTTGGGAAAGGGGGTGGTGGGGGTGGGGCGGGCAAGGGGCGGGCGGGCGACATGGCTGTGCGTCCGATGGACCGTCTCAACACGTGGCATGGGTTGTTGTGGAAGGCAATTGCTCTTGATTCTCTCTTTCTCTCTTTCTTTCTTTTTCTTTCTTTCTCTTATCTTTCTTTCTTTCTCTCTTCTCTTTCCTTCCCCTTCTCTTCCTTCTTCCCCACCTCTCTTTCTCTCATCATCTCCTCCCTTCCCCTCCCCCCTCCAGTCCCCCCTTCCCCCCTCCAATTCCCCCTCCCCCTTCCAGGTCCCCCACTCCGATCCCCTCTCCCCCTCCCCCTCCAGTTCCCTCCTCCCCCTTCCAGGCCCCCCTCTTCCCTTCCCCCTCCAGTCCCCCCTCTCCTCCCCCTCTCCCCCCTCCTATCCCCCCCCTCTTCGTCCATCATTCCGTGCCATTTGCTCTCGTTCGGCGCGCAAGGCTTTCACATCCGGGAATTGCATCCAGCGCCTCCGCCACGCCGCCGCCGCCGCCACGCTCCTCCGCGCCGCCGGTGCGTGAGGAGGGCGCGAGACCGTGCAACATTTGCGACGAAAACGTGATGCAACGTTAGAAGGGGGGGGGAGGGGGTTGAGTGGGAGGGGGGTGGCGGAGGGGGAGGGGGGCCAAGTAGGAGGGCAGGAGGGGGAAGGGGGAGGGGCGAAATTGTAAATGGAGGGTGTAATGAGGGGGAGAGGGAGAAGGAGAGATTGTAAATGGAGGGAGGGAATGAGGGAGCGAGGAGAGGAGAGAGAGAGGGGAGGGAGGGAGGGAAGGAATTAGAGGGAGAGGAGAGCGAGAGGGAGGAGAGAGAGAGGAGGGAGAGGGAGAGAGAGAGAGGAGGGAGCAGGGAGGGAGAGGGAGAGGGAGGGAGGGAGGGAGGGAGGGGAGAGGGGAGAGGGAGAGAGAGAGGTGGTGGTGGTGAAGATGGGATAAGATTGGATAGGGAGATAGTGGTGATGGCGATGATCACGGGGAGAAGACGAAGAAAGGAATGAACGTGAGAAAAAAGGAATAGCGATTCGGGGAAAGACGACGAAGCGGAAAACGATTTCGCAAATGAAGAGGATGGTGGCGCCAGCAACGCACGGACCGGGCAACAACAACAACAACAACAACAACAACAATAACAACAACAACCAACGTCAGTAACAGCAAAACAAAAGAACAACAAATGACGCAATTCTGTCGTGAAAGTGAAGGATTAAGTAAGCGGCGGGAGGGGGGAAAGAGGGGGAATGGGGGGGCGAGTAATGAAATGAGGAAGAAGGTGTTCCCCGTTGCCGAAGACGGGAGGTGAGGCGAACAGTAAAGGACGGAGAAGGAAGATGGAGATGGTGTCTATGGCTCAGACGAAGACGGGCGAATGGGAGGCGGAAGAGACGAAGAAAGAAAACACAGAGAGAGTCGAAAGAACAAATTAAAAACATAAAAGTTGAAATAATAGGTTAAAGAACCAAATCAAAAAGTAAAGAACTAAAAAAAAAATCACCTGAGTGGGGGAGGGAGGGAGGGAGGGAGGGAGGGAGGGAGGGAGGGAGGGAGAGAGGGAGGAGGAGGGAGGGAGGGAGGGAGGGAGGGAGAGGAGGAGTGAGGGGAGGGAGGAGGGAGGGAGGGACATACTCTTGATTGAATGCTGTCGTGACGTAAATTGGACTTCTTTTTTTTTTCTCTCTCTCTCTCTCTCTATTCCTTTTCTGAAGCGAAGTTCATGTTTCCTTTGTTTAGCACGCGGCGCTCCCCACACACACAGTTGTCACGCGTGTCCCGCCTCCCCTCCCCGTCCCCCCTCTCCCTCGCCCTCCCCACTTTCCCCTCCTCCCCTCCCCCTCCCCCTCCCTCGCCATTTGCATTTCTTGGCCGCTCTGGACGCTCGGGTTTCGTGCAATTGCGATGATTGTTCTCCGGTTCGTCTCTTTGTGCGTCTATTTTTATAACCTGGCCCCGGTTAGCGAAAGGTGGGAGTGGGTGTAGCAGCAGGAGCAGGAGCAGGAGCAGGAGCAGGAGCAGGAGCAGGAGCAGGAGCAGGAGGAAGAGTTGGAGCAGGAGCAGGAGTAGGAGTAAGAGTTGTAATTAGAGCAGGAGTAGTTGAAGTTAGAGCAGGAGCGGGAGTTGGAGTTGGAGCAGGAGCAGGAGTAGTCGAAGTTAGAGCAGGAGTAGGAGTTGAAGTTAGAGCAGGAGTAGGAGTTGAAGTTAGAGCAGGAGTAGGAGTTGAAGTTAGAGCAGGAGTAGGAGTTGAAGTTAGAGCAGGAGTAGGAGTTGAAGTTAGAGCAGGAGTAGGAGTTGTAATTAGAGCAGGAGTAGTTGAAGTTAGAGCAGGAGCGGGAGTTGGAGTTGGAGCAGGAGCAGGAGTAGTCGAAGTTAGAGCAGGAGCAGGAACAGTAGCTAGGGTTGATAGAGTTTAAAGAGCAGGGGTTCCCCGGGCGCTTATGCGAACGGGACGAAACTGGTCGAGACGGAGGCTGTGCAATCGCTTTGTTTTGATGCGATCAGCTGATACGCTCGCAAGGCAGGCGTTCCAGCCGTGGCGGATCGTGACCAAACAGTGCTCGAACAAGTGACTTTTTTTTCACGGCTTTGCTGAACTTTCGGCTGGGTTATCAACAGGGAGGGAGGGAGGGGGAGGAGAAGGGGAAGGGGAGGGGAGGGATTGGAGGGGTGGGCCACGGTGGGTTTGGAACGGGGAGAGGGATCGGAGTGGTGGGGAGGAGGGGGAGGGGGAAAAGTAAGCTACTTGGTTGAGGGACTTCATAGCGGTGCCACCCTTGCTGGCGTGCCCAGTCGCGTGGCAACTCAAAGGGAGATTGATTTAATTTCATCAACTAATCAATCCAGCTGTGACAGGAGCGGCGAGCGGGGGGGTGGGGGGTCTGGTTGGGGGGTGGGGGAGGGGTCATGTGCATGTGTGTTGGTATAGCGTTTTGTTTAAAGGTTTGTTTGTTTGATGCGCTTACTGTTTTATGGCCTATTGACATGGAGGTGTTTTTTGCGTGTTCCGTGAAAGCGGGGGATCGTCAAGCTGCTCCCGACCCTCCGTGTTTGTTTGTTTGTTTGTGTGTTTGCTCAGTCCGCTGATGCGTTTGTTTGATTTTGTTGTTTTGTCTTGTTTTGATTTTTGTTCTTTGGCGGTCGACACTGACGTGCAAGTAGGTATATATAGTGGGAGAAGGAAAGAAAAGGAGGAAAACTTGAAGGGAGATAGTAAGAAAGAAGGTGAGAGGAGAACGAAAGAGAGACGAAGAGAGATAGAAGAACGGGACATAAAATAATAGAACCGGGAGCTCGAGGAGATACGAGGAGGAGAGGGAGAAGAAAGAAGGTGAGAGGAGTACGAAAGAGAGACGAAGAAAGATAGAAGAACGGGCCTTATAAATAAGAAGTGGGAGCTGGAGGAGATAAGAGGAGGAGAGGGAGAAGAAAGAAGGTGAGAGGAGAACGAAAGAGAGACGAAGAGAGATAGAAGAACGGGACATAAAATAATAGAACCGGGAGCTAGAGGAGATACGAGGAGGAAATAGTAAGAAAGAAGGTGAGAGCAAAACGAAAGAGAGACGAAGAGAGATAGAAGAGCGGACCTTACAAATAAGAACCGGGAGCTGGAGGAGATAAGAGGAGAGGAGAGGGAGAAGAAAGAAGGTGAGAGAAGAACGAAAGAGAGACGAAGAGAGATAGAAGAGCGGAACTTACAAAAAAAATAGAAGCGGGAGCTGGGGGAGATAAGAGGAGGAAATAGTAAGAAAGAAGGTGAGAGGAGACCGAAAGAGAGACGAAGAGAAAAAGAAGAACGGACCTTGACTAAAGAACCGGGAGCTGGAGGAGATACGAGGAGGAGAGGGAGAAGAAAGAAGCGCGAGAAGTGACGAGAGATCGCAAGCCAGCCGGCCACCTCGCAGGCGCCGAGGCAGGAGGGCAGCGGAGGAGGAGAAGAAGGAAGCCTCGCGAGGGGCTTTGCGGGCGGGAGAAGCCCTCTGGCCTTCGGAGCACACGCACGCACGCACGCACGCACTTTCTGTCCGTCTGTCTGCCTTTGTCTCACTTTCTTTCTTTCTCTCTTCTTGTCTTTCTCTCTATCTATCTATCTATCTGTCTATCTGTGTCTGTCTCTCTCTATCTATATTTCTATCTGTATTTATCTTTCTATTTATCTCCGTCTCTCTTACTCACTCACGCACTCACTTGACAAAGGGGGGAAGACTCGTTCCCTTCTTCTCTTCTCCCATCTCTCTCTCTCTCTCTCTCTCTCTCTCTCTCTCTCTCTCTCTCTCTCTCTCTCTCTCTCTCTCTCTCTCTCTCTCTCACTCTCTCTCTCTCTCTCTCTCTCTCTCTCTCTCTCTCTCTCTCTCTCTCTCTCTCTCTCTCTCTCTCTCTCTCTTTCCTTACACTTCCTCTCAAACTCTCTCTCACACACACACACACACACACACACACACACACACACACACACACACACACACACACACACACACACACACACACACACACACACACACACACACACACACACACACACCTCACAACGAAAGCGGCGACCCCGGCCTTGCTTCAGCGTCCGGGCGGGCGGGTGACTAAGACCGCCTCCCCGCAGCGCCCACGGCCAACAAGGGGAGCACACGCCGCCGGGCCCCATTCATCGCACTCGGCTAGAGAGGAACAAAGTGTTTATAAACAAAAGGCCACGGCGCCCGCATACTCGTAGCCGCCCGCACGCCCCTCCCCTCCCCTCCCCCGTCACTCACCTCCTATCCCTCCCCTTCCCCTTCCCCTCCCTTTCCCTCCCCCGTCACTCACCTCCTACTCCCTCCCTCTTCCCCCTCCCTTTCCCTCCCCCGCACTCACCTCCTATCCCTCCCCTTCCCCTCCGATCCACTCCCCTCCTATCCCTCCGCCCCCGCCATCCGTCCTCGGCGCCCACACGCGCGTCACACGCCCGCCCATCCGTCACCCTCCTCGCCCGTGGACTCCTCTCCGGGCGCTGCTTGGCGGGGCAGCTGCGGGCCGACCCCGACGCTGGGCTCATCAGCTGGGTCGTCGCCGTCTGTTTGTTTGTCTGTGTGTCTGCTTATCGTGCTCTCATCTCTCTTTCTTTCCTTTAGTTCCTTTTGAGTTTCTCATATCTTCTGACAGTATCACGTGTGCGTCTCTCTCTCTCTCTCTCTCTCTGAACTCTCTCTCTCTCTCTCTCTCTCTCTCTCTCTCTCTCTCTCTCTCTCTCTCTCTCTCTCTCTCTCTCTCTCTCTCTCTCTTTATCTCTCTCTCTCTCTCTCTCTCTCTCTCTCTCTCTCTCCCTCCCTCTCTCTCTCCCTCTCCCTCTCTCTCCCTCCCTCCCTCTCTCTCTCTCTTCCTTCTCCTCCCTCCCTCTCTCCCCTTCTCCTCCCTCCCTCTCTTCCTTCTCCTCCTCCCTCTCTTCCTTCCCCTCCCTCCTCTTCATCCTTCCCTTCCATGGCCCCGCTCTCCCTCTTTCTTTCTCTTGCTTTTCTTTTTCTTTTATTACCATGCTCCCTCTTACTTTTACCCCCCCCCCCTCACACACACACCTCTGTCTTCCTTTCTCTTAGGCTCTCATACCATCTTTCAACATTGCCCATGCCTCCGCTTTCTCTCTCCATACCCCTCTTCTTCCTCTCCCTTGCCGTCAATTCCTTCCTTCCATCTCTCCCTGTCTTCTTTTTTTTGTTCCTCTCTCCTTTTTTCTCTTTTTTTCTCTGTCTGTTTTTTTTTCTCTTCATCTCTCTTCCTTTTCTTCCTCTCTTCTGTTTTTCTCTTCCTCTCTTCTGTTTTTCTCTTCCTCTCTTCTCTTTTTTATCTTTGTCTCTTCTGTTTTTTCTCTTCCTCTCCTCTTTTTTCTCTTCCTCTTCTCTGTTGTTTTCCTCCCTTCTTCTTCTCCTCTTTTCTTCTCAAACTCTGGCACTCCTACTTTCGCTGGATTTAATTTCGTGCGAGTGAAGAATGCCATCTCCCCTCGTTAGCCGGCGAGGGGAAAGTAAGTCGCTCCATTTCCCCCTCTTTTTTCCGTGTCATGGAATCATAAATTGTACAAGGAGAACGGCCATCGCGTGACTCATAACCTTTTTTTTTTTTTTTTAGTTTTTTTTTTAGTTTTTTACTTTATTTGTAAATAGTTTTTTTTTTTTAGTATTTTTTTTGTTGTTTTGTTTTTTTAGGGGGTTAGGGATCTGGGATATATTTATCGTTCTCTCTCTCTCTCTCTCTTTCTCACTATCCTCTCTCTTCTCTCTCTTTCTCTCTCTCTCTCTTCTCTCTCTCTTTCTCTCTTCTCTTTCTCTCTCTCTCTCTCTCTCTCTCTCTCTCTCTCTCTCTCTCTCTCTCTCTCTCTCTCTCTCTCTCTCTCTCTCTCTCCTCTCTCTCTTTCTCTCTTTCTCACTGTCCTCTCTCTTCTCACCAATCTCTCTCTTCTTCTTCCCTCCTCTCTCTCTCTCTCTCTCTCTCTCTCTCTCTCTCTCTCTCTCTCTCTCTCTCTCTCTCTCTCCCTCTCCCTTCCCTCTCTCTCTCCCTCTCCTCCCCATTCTCTCATCTATCCTTTTGCTTCTTTTCCTTCTTTTCTCTCACTCCTGCTTCCTCTCCTGTCTTCTCCTCTCGTTTTTGTGTGTTTATCCCATTCTTTTTTCCCTTATATTCTTCCCTCGTCTCACACCTCAAATGTTTTTTTTTCTTTCTTCTCTTTATGGATCTGTCGTATCTTTTCCAGGCCAACCCCATTCTCTTTCTTCTGTCTTCTTCTTCTTCTTCTTCTTCTTCTTCTTCTACCCCCTCCCTATTTCCCCACCTCCGACCCCGCTGTTGCGTCACCTGTCTCCTCTCCCTTCTCTGCCGTCTCTCCTCTCCCATTTCCTCTCCCGTCCCCCCACCCCACCCCCAGCTCCTCTCCCTGCCCCCCCGCCCCCGATCCTAACCCTATTTTCTCCTCTTTATAGCACAGTGCCTGGCAGGAATCCAGCAGCGGCCGAAAAAGGAGGAAAAAAGGAAACGGAGGGAAAAAAAGAAGGCCTGAAGGAAGGAAGGAAGGAAGGAGGGAGGGAGGAGGTAAAGAGGAAAGAAGGGCAAGAATAGGGAAGGAGGGAGGGAGGGAGGGAGGGAGGGAGGAGGTAAAGAGGAAAGAAGGTGAAAAGAAAGGCGAGAATAGGGAAGGAAGGAGGGGGGTCAAATAAAAAATTGTAGGAAGATGTTCACAGACGAGGAGGGGAAACGACCATCACAAACGGAAGGAGAGAGGGGAAGGAAAGGGAGAGAAAGGGGAGAAGGAGAAGGAAAAGGAGAGAAGGGGAGAGAGAGAGAGCGATAGAGTGAAAAATAGAGAGAGGGAAAGGGAGAAGGAGAGGGAGAGGGAGAGGGAGAGGGAGAGAGAGTGATAGAATGAAAAGGAGAGAGCGAGTGAGAGTGAGTGAGTGAATGAGTGAATTAGTGTGTGAATGAGAGAGCGAGATAATAAGGTTCCGAGAGAAAGAGAAAGAAAGAAGGAAAGAAAGAAAAAAAGAGAAGAAAATAAACGTCAGGACAAAAATAGGAAGTAAGTTGATGAAACGGGAGGGAACGCGAAGGAAGACGAGGGTAATAGCTTCTTGCAAGATAGGAGGAGGAATGCGCGGGGGGGGGTAGGGAGGAGAGAAGGGGGATGGCGAGGGGAGGAGGTAGGAGGGGGTAGAAGGGGTGGGATGGCGAGGGGGGTGGGGTGAGGGGGAGGGTAAGGAGGGATGGGAAGAGGTGGTGGAAATGAAGGGAAGGGGGAGGGGGCTGGGGGAGGTGAGTAAGAGGGAAGGGGAGAGGAAGAGGGTAGGAAGGATGGAAGAAAGGGGGAGGGGGCACGGGAGAGAAGGGAGGAAGGAGTGGGAGTGAGGGAAGGGAGTGGAGATGGAGGGAAGGGAGGAACAGGCGGCGGGAGGATGGTTCAGGAGAAGTGTGTGGGGGGGATAGGTCGTGGAGATGGGGGAGCGGTTGAGGAGGGAGGGAGAGGGAAAAAAGGAGAGAAGGAAGAGAGCAGGGCAGAAGGAAACGAGAGCTAGAAGAAGGAAGAGAAAATGATTGCAGGGGAGAAAGGTCGAGATTGGAGGTGGAGAGGGAACGTATAGAAAGAAGGATGAAAGGAAGAGGGGGGGAAGGGGAGGAGAAGAGGTGGGAAGAGGAGAGGAAGGGAAGAAGAGAGGGAGGAAGACCGGAGAAGAGAGTGGGAGGAGAGGAGTCAGCCGGATGGAGGGTGGAGGGAGGGAAAGATGGGAAAAGGAGAAGAAGGGAAGAAAGGAGGGAGGAGAGAAGGAGACCGGAGAAGGGGGAGGAGAGGGGGGAAAGCTGAGAGAGGAAAGTGAGGGGAGGAGAGGAGCGTGCCGATGGAGTAGGGGAGGGAGAGATAGATAGAGGGAAGGGGGGAAGGAGTGGGGAGTGGGAGAGACAATTAGCGTGATAGGGCTGAGAGATGACGATGCGGAGGAGGCAGACGAGGGACAGATGAAGGGCCAGCGAGCTAATTAAGCTTGATGATGTGAGGGGAGCAGGGGAAGTGGAGAAGAGAAGGGGAGGGAAGGAGAGAGGGAGGTGAGGATGGGAAGGGAAGAGAAGGGGAAGGGAAAGGGAAGCAGAAAGGGGGAAAAAGAGAGAAAGAAAAAAAAAGTAATGAAAAGAAAAAAGAAAAAGAAGAGAATATGATAAAGTATATAGAGAGGAGGGAGAGGAATGAAAGGAAAGGGAATAGGAGAGGGAAAGAAAAAAGGGAAAGGGACAGGAAAGGAAAGGAGGAGAAAGGGGAAAGGGTAAAAGAAGGGAGAAGGGACAGGGAAAAGGAAAGGGAAAGGAAAAGGACCAGGAAGAAAGAGAACGGGAACTGGAAAGGGAATGAGAAAAGAGAACTGACATAGGGAAGAAAAAAGAAAAAGAAAGGAAAGGTGGTAGAAGAGCGAGAGAAAAGCCAAGGAAAAAAAATAGAGGAAAAAGGAAAAGCGAAGGAAAGGAATAAAAGGGCAAGAAAGGGAAGGCCTAACACGCCCCACCCCCACCCCCACCCCACCCTACCCACCCCACCCCGCACCCCACCCCCGAAATGACATGTTGAGACAGGCAATCACAGCGTTAAGCAAACGGGGGGATCATGAGGCGCTCAGAGGCTTCTCTCTCACTCTCTCTCACTCTCTCTCTCTCTCTCTCTCTCTCTCTCTCTCTCTCTCTCTCTCTCTCTCTCTCTCTCTCTCTCTCTCTCTCTCTCTCTCTCTCTCTCTCTCTCCCTGACAAACAGGAGTAAGACTGATCCTGGCGGGCTGACTGCGCGTACGGCTTTGGGTTTTGTTAAATCGTCGAAAGCCTCAGGGAGGGGGGATGGGGGGTGAGAGGGACGCGAGGATGCGTTTGGAAGCTGAATACACGCACACGCACGCACATGCATTCACGCACACGTACACGCATACATTCACGCACACGCACATGCATTCACGCACACGCACACGCATACATTCACGCACAAGCACTGGCACACGCGCACATACATTCACGTACCCGCACACACATTTATGCACACAGATACATTCACGCACACGCACTCACGCACACTCGCACATACGCACACACATACATTCATGCACACATTCATGCACAAGCACACGCACACGCAGACACACATACACAAACGAGAGGGAGGGAAGGAGGGAGAGAGGGAGGGGAAGAGGGGAAGAGGGAATGAGGGAGGGGAAGAAGGAGGGAGG
>NC_091586.1:309652-312152 GCF_042767895.1 Penaeus vannamei
AGAAACGGACTGACAAAAAGACAGAAGAGGGAAATGGCAAGAAAAAGAACAAAAAAAGTGAAGATGAAATATTGGAGGAAAATGCGTGAATCGAAGCCAAAAAGAGACAAAAGGCAGAGGGTGAAGAAGGAGGGGGGATAGGAGGAAAAGGAATTAAAAGGAGGAGAAGGGAGAGAAAATGGGGCGCGAAGGGGAAGGAAGGAAGGAAGAAGAGGAGGGAGAAAGAGAGAACATAAAATACGAAGAGGAAAGAGGCAGAGGGAGGAGAAAGAGAACACGAGACACGAAGAGGAAAGAGGAAGAGGGAGAAGAAAGAGAACACGAGACACCAAGAGGAAAGAGGAAGATGAAGGAGAAGAAGAAACCGTAAACGAGACAAGGAGCGGGGAGTTGGAAAGGGAGGAGAGGGAGGGAGAGAGGGAAGAGAAGGGAGAAAAGGGAGGGAGGGAAGAGAAGGGAGAAAAGGGAGGGAGGGAAGAGAAGGGAGGAAAGGGAGGGAGGGAGGTAAGAGAAGGGAAGGGAGAGAAGGGAGGGAGGGAGTTGGAAAGGGAGGAGAGCCTTTGGGGGGGGCCCTCTCAGTCCTCGGGGGTTGTGTTTCCCGCCGTCCTCTCCTCTTCCCCTTTCTATGGCTCTGGTTTCACGGCCGCCTCGGAGTCTCGCGGCAGAAGTCGCTGCGCCTCGTCATTCCGTCGGCCTGGGGGGGAGGGGAGGGAGGGGGGTCTTCGTGCCGTCGGGGCGTCTTTGGTGCAGGTTGGGTTTTCCTTTCTTTCTTTATCTCTTTTTTTTCTCTTTTTCTCTCTCTTTCTTCATTTCTTTCTTTCTTTCTTTCTCTCTCTCTCTCTCTCTCTCTCTCTCTCTCTCTCTCTCTCTCTCTCTCTCTCTCTCTTCTCTCTCTCTCTCTCTCTCTCTCTCTCTCTCTCTCTCTCTCTCCTCTCCTCTCCTTTTCCTCACTTTTCCCTGTTACGTTATCCCCCCATGCTTTTGCATTATTATCTCTCCCTCTATCTTCCTGCCCTCTCCCTCTTTTCTCCTCTTCTTCTTCTCCCCCTGTCTCCTTTCTTTCGTTAATCTCTTACTTTTCTCCCCCACTTCATTTTTTCCTCTCTCTCTCTTCTCTTCTTCTCCTCTCTTACCTCTCCATCCTCTTACTCTTCTTTCCTTTCTTCTTCCTCATTCCTTCCTCTTCTCTTTCCCTCTCTCCTCTCTTTCTCTTCTTTCCTTTCTTCTCTCATTTCCTTCTCCCCTCTCCTCTCTTCTCCTTCCTTCTCTCTCTTCTCCCTCCTCTCCTTCCTTCATCTCCCTCTCTTCTTCTCTTTCTCCTCCTTCCTCTTCTCTTCTCTTTCCTCTCCTCTCTCCCCTCTCTCCCCTCTCTTCTCCCTCTCCTCTCTCCTCTCTCTTCTCCCTCTGCCCCGTCTCTTCCCTCGCCATCTCATCCATGCCTGTTTCCGCGAGCAGGTGAAGAAAGGAAGAGAGAGAGAGAGAGAGAGAGAGAGAGAGAGAGAGAGAGAGAGAGAGAGAGAGAGAGAGAGAGAGAGAGAGAGAGAGAGAGAGAGAGAGAGAGAGAGAGAGAGAGAGAGAGAGAGAGAGAGAGAGAGAGAGAGAGAGAGAGAGAGAGAGAGAGAGAGAGAGAGAGAGAGAGAGAGAGAGAGAGCGTTTGCGTCGAAAAGCCATACGACCCGATAGCGGTCGATGCGGCAAGGGCTGGAATAATCTCTGCATAATCACAGTCGATTTGATTCCAATTAACAGCTGACAGTCATGCCCTTGGGTGGGGGGGTGGGGGGAGGAAAGAGGGGAAGAGGAGGAGGAGGAAAGGTGGGAGGAAAGGAGGGGGGAGAGGGGGAAATTGACAGGGGAGGAAGGAGAGGGGGAAGGGGAGGGGAGGATTTGGATAGGGAAAGAAGGAGGGGAGGAAGGAGAGGGGAGGATTTGACGGGGAAGGGGGAGGGAAAGGGGGGAGACACTGGTAAGGGAATGAGGAGGAAAGAGAGGGGGAAGGGAGGAGGAAAGGAGAGGGGGAAATTGACAGAGGGAAAGAGGGGAGGATAGAGAGGGGGAAGGGAGGAGGAAAGAATTGGTGGAAGGGAGGGGGAAGAATAGGGGAAGAGGGGAGAAGGAAGGTGGGGGGAGAAATTGACAGGAAGAGGGGGGCAGGAAGAAGGGGGAAAGAGGGGGAGGGAAGGAGGGAGGAAAATTGACAGGGGAGAGAGGGGAAATTGACAGGAAATAGGGGAGAAAGGTGGAGGAGACAAAAGCAGGTGAGAGAGCAGGGGCGCAGTACGGCGGAACAGAACAGAGGAAAGGGGATAGGAAAGAGGAGGGGAGGAAATGGAGAAAGGGAAAATGTGGAGAAAAGTGAGGGAGGATAGAAGAGTGAGAGGGAAGAAAAGAGCAGAGCGAAAATTAGGAGGAGGAGATATTAAAAAAAGGGAAGAGAACGAAAGAAAAGGGGAACGAAAATAAGAGAGATGGGAGGAAAAGACGAATGATGGAAGGGAAG
>NC_091586.1:314652-324652 GCF_042767895.1 Penaeus vannamei
GTAATTATAAGAGTGATGATGATGATAATGATAATATACAAAATAATAAGAGCGATGATGAGGATAATGATAATATGCAAAATGATAACGTGTGATGATGATGATAATGATGATATACGAAATGATAAGTGAAGATGATGATAATGATGATATACAAAATAATAAGAGCGATAATGATGATAATGATAATATACAAAATAATAAGAGCGATGAGGATGATAATGATAATATACAAAATAATAAGAGCGATAATGATGATAATGATGATATACAAAATGATAAGAGTGGTAATGATGATAATTATGAACAAAATAACCGTCGGTGATAATGATGATTATGATTAATGATTAGAATAATAACAGTGGCAGCAGCTGGGAAATAGATCGTGTAATAACAACAATAAATAATAAGAACAATGATTAAAAACAAATAACCGAAGAATCGAAGTACAAGCCACAAGGTCGTGATTCGTATCCCGTGACGTGGGAGGGGGCGGGGGGCTTCCGTGGCTCTCGAAGACCGATTGTTGATTCAGCGGCCGGGTGTGGGTGGGCGCCCATGGCACTCGCGGGTCGGGGGCGTGGCTTCGCACTCTCGGGTTTGTTATTATTGTTGTTATCATCATCATCATCATCATCATGTTTTTGTTCTTGTTATTGTTATATATATATTTTTTTAGTATGAGGTTGTTGTGTTTTTGACTGCATCTTTGTTTTTTTGTGCATGTTTTTTGTTCATGTTTTTTTTTTTAATCTGCATTGTTAAAAAAAAAATTATATGGGTTTAGATTTTTAAAATGTCACGTACATGATGGCGATGAGATGAATGTAAACAGACATGGGGAACATGGGATGGCATAGAAGGAGAATATTGCGAACAAGCAGAGAGGAACGAAGAGTAAAAAATGAGTGATGATAACAGTAATGAGATTGTGAAACAGAGAAAAATGGAATAGTAGTAGACTAAGAACACAAAAGTGAGAGGAGAGAAGAAGGAATGTACGAAAGTGAGGTTGAAGAATAGAGGAAGTAGTAGTAGTAGTAGAAGAAGAAGAAGAAGAAGAACAACAACAACAACAACAACAACAACAACAACAACAACAACAACAACAACAACAACAACAACAACAACAACAACAACAACAACAACAACAACTGTGGATTGAAAAGAAATAGAAAAAAATGGGAGTGAGAAAGAAAGAAATGGAAGAGAAGGAAGGGCAAATTAACAAGACCGAAGTGACATAGGAGAAAAAGAGTGGGATAGAATAAGCCAAGATTACGAAGAACAACAGAAACAAGGACAAGAACGAGAACGAGAAATTAAACAAGGACAGGAACAAGATCATAGACAAGGACAAGAACAAGAACTTAAACAAGACAAAATTGAGAAACAAGAACGAGAACTTAAATAAGAGCAGGAACGAGAAGGAAAAATTGAACAAGAACAAAAACTAAAACAAGGACAAGAACCAGAACTTGAACAAGAACAAGCAAAAGAACGTGAACTTGAACAAGGACAAAAGCAAAGTAGGAACACTTAAACAAGAACATGAACATGAACGAGAACCTAAAGAAGAAAAGAGAACAATAATTTTAACAAGAACTTAAACAAGGACAGTAACATGAACGAACATTTTAACAAGGACAAGAACAAGACTTAAACAAGGACAAGAACAAGAACTTAAGGACAAGAACAAGAACTTAAACAAGGACAAGAACATGAACGAACATTTTAACAAGGACAAGAACATGAACGAACATTTTAACAAGGACAAGAACGAGAACTTAAACAAGGACAAGAACAAGAACTTAAACAAGGACAGGAATAAGAACTTAAATAAGGACAGGAACATGAACGAACATTTTAACAAGAACAAGAACGAGAACAGCAGTTTTAACAAGGACAAAAACGAGAACGAACATTTTAACAAGAACAAGAACAAGAACAAGCGTCTTAACAAGAACGAGAACAAGAGTCTTAACAAGGACAAGAACAAGCGTCTTGACAAGGACAGGAACGAGAGCGAGGCGAGTGGAAGAGGAGGCGCGGGTCCGAGGGGGAAGCGGCCCCGCGCGACCCGCCAGGTGGTTCGCCTTCAGGGACGGCGTTCCGCTCCGCCTCACACACGGCACCGCTTTTTTGTCTTCTCCCCTTTTTTCTTCTTCTTCTTCTTTTTTTCTTCGAAGGGTTGGTCATCCGCATTCTTCCTATTATTGTTGTTATCGTCTTCTTCTTTCTCTCTCTCTCTCTCTTAGGGGTTGTTTCTTCTGGGTCTCGTCTTGTTGCTGGGTTTTGGGGTTTGGGGTTTGGGGTTTGGGGTTTCTGGTCGTGCGGTGGTGGGGTTCGGGAGGTGTGGTTGGGGGGAGGGGGGTGTTCTCGGAGTTTGGCGCCTTCTTCTTTCCTCTTGTTTTTCTTCCTCTACCTTCTCTTCCTCCTCCTCTCCCTCCCCTTCCTTCTCCTCCTCATCGCCATCTCCCTCTCTTCCTTTCCTTTCTTTCCTCAACCTATTAGAACTATTATTGAAAATATCTCTCCCCTTAATCTTCCCATTTATCACCATCTCGTCCTTTCCCTCTTTTTGCATTTTTACCTTCCTCTCTCTTCATTTTCTTGCGCTTCTAATCGTCTTGAGTGCTTTTAATTTATTCACTCTCGTCCACATTATCCTTCACTTTCTCCACCTCTCGCGCGTTTCCTCGTTCTTTTTATTGTTTATTTTTATTTTTTTTTATTGTTTATTTCCTCGTTCGTTTATCTTAATCATCTTATTATTGCTTGCGTCCTTTTTCCTTTATTTAATGGGGGGGGGGGCATTTTTTTCCGCGCTGCAGTTCTGTTTTCCATTAATTTCTCCTTTTTTAATATTGTTTTGGTGTTTGTTTGTTTGTTTTTGTTTTAAGTCGTGGTGTTTGGTTTGGTTAATATGGATGTTTACTTGTTTGTCATTCACGGGATTGTGTAATTGATTTATTTCATTGCACATTTGTTTGGCAGAATTTCTTTTCTGTGGTTATTATGTTTTTTTTTCTTTTTTCTTTCTTCTTTTATCCGGTTAATCTCATTATTGTAACTTCGACATTGTCTGTCTCGATGATTGGCCGGCTTTCTTTTGTATAATTTGTTTCAGTTTGATGATTTTGTTTAGATTTTGTTTTTCTTTTTCTTTTTTCTTTCAGTCTTTCGTCTTTCATATCCTCTTTTGTTTTCTCTTTTGTCTCTGGATCTTTTCTTCTCCGCTTCTTTTTTCTTTTTCTTCCTCTTTTCGTCTTTCGCGCTTCGTCTCCTCCCGCCCGCCCGCCCGCCCGTGGTCGCGCCCGTGTCCGCCCGGGGTTTTAATGGTCTTTAATCTGTTTATTGTCGTGTCCGGCGGAGGTGCGGCCGCGACAACCTGTTCCAGCTGGCCACTCCCCCACCCCCCACCACCACCACCCCCCCGGCCGAGGTCATCCCGTTACTGGGTCAGGGTGTCGAGGTCGCAACCCAACGCGGGTTACGGTTTCCTTCGGATGTTTTGGGGGGCGGGGGTGGGGGGGATTTTAGTTTTTTTTCGATTTAAGGGGGATTGGGGGGTGGGGGATTTTTGGGGGGTTCTGTTTTTTAAGGGGGGGATGGGGGGTTCTGTTTTTAAGGGGGGATGGCGGAGATTTTGGGGGGGGGTTCTTTTTTAAGGGGGGGGGTGAAGGGGGATTTTTTTTTTTCTTAAAAAAGGGAGATGGGGGGGGACTTTTGGAATTGTTTTAGAGAAGAAACTTCAAGGGGGGATTTTTTTTTTTTAAAAGGGGAGATGGGGGACTTGTTTAAGGGGGAAACTTCCCCAAGGGGGTGCGAGGTGGAAGAGAAGATGGAATAAGTGTGGTTAAAAAGATGGGGTGCTGATTTTTTGGGGGGTTGGGGGGGGGGCTGTAGAATGGGGGATAAAAAGGGAGTACGGAAGTGTTTTTTTTTGGGGGGGGGGAGGGAGATGAGAGGGAGTACGGAAGTGGAGTACAGAATTGGGGGGGGGGGGGGGTTCTGGGTTTAGGGCGGAGAGATTAGGGGAAGGGAAGGGGGGGAAGGGGGAAGGGTGCGAAGGCGAGATAGGGTGGAAAGGATAGCGGGGTGGCGGGGTCGAGCGAGGAATGCTGCTTGGGGGAGGCGCGGAGGTGTCGAAAGCGAGGCCTGTCGGAATGGCAAAGGTGTCACGTGATTCGCTTGCAAGGGAGAGAGAGGGAGAGGGAGAGAGGGACAGAGAGAGGGAGAGGGGGAGAGATGGAGAGAGGGAGAGGGGGAGGGAGAGAGGGAGAGGGGGAGAGGGGAGTAGAAGGAGAGAAGGGAGAGAGGGGAGAGATGGAGAGAGGGAGAGGGGGGGAAGATGGAGAGAGAGGGAGAGGGGGAGAGACGAATGGAAGAGAGGGAGAGGGGGAGAGATGGAGAGAGGGAGAGGGGGAGAGATGGGAGAGAGGGAGAGGGAGAGGGAGAGGGAGAGGGAGAGGGAGAGGGAGGAGAGGGGGAGAGAGGGGGAGAGAGGAGAGGAGAGGGAGAGGGGAGGGAGAGAGGGGGAGGGGAGAGGGGGAGAGGGGGAGGAGAGGGGGAGAGAGGAGAGAGAGGGAGAGAGGGAGAGGGAGAGGGAGAGAGGGAGAGGAGAGAGGGAGGGAGAGAGGGAAAAAGGGAAAGGGAGAGGAAGAGAGGGAGAGAGAGAGGGAGAGGGAGAGGGAGAGGGAGAGGGGGAGAGAGAGAGAGAGAGAGAGAGAGAGAGAGAGAGAGAGAGAGAGGGAGAGAGGGAGAGGGAGAGAGGAGAGGGAGAGAGAGGGAGAGAGAGAGAGAGAGAGAGAGAGAGAGAGAGAGAGAGAGAGAGAGAGAGAGAGAGAGAGAGGGAGAGGGAGAGGGAGGGAGGGAGAGGGAGAGAGAGGGAGAGGATGAGAATGGGGATGAGAGGTGCGCCGGGTTTTCTCTCTTCTTCTTCTTCTTTTTTGTTTGTTTTTTACTAATTCTGTTTTTTCTTCTTCTTCTTCTTCTTAATCTTCCTTTTCTTCTTCATCATCATCATCATCTTTTACTTCTTATTCTTGTCTTCCTCCCCTTTCTTCTACTTGGTCCTTGTTTCTTTTACCTAGATAAATTGGGTGAAGTGGACGCGGACATGGGAAAATGGAGATAATGGTGTAAGAAGAGAAGGCGGCGAAATGCAAGAGAGGAGAGGAGAGGGAAGGAGTGGCAGAAATGGAGGCAGATGCGAAATGAGGAAAGACGGAGAGAGGGGGAGAGGGAGGGAAGGAGGGAGGGAGGGAGAGGGATAAGGAGAGAGGGAGGGAGAGGGATAAGGAGAGAGGGAGGGAGGAGGGAGAGGGAGGGAAGGGAGGGAGGGAGGGAGGGAGGGAGGAAGGGAGAGGGAGAGAGGAAGGGAGTGGAAGAGAGAGAGAGAGAGAGAGACAAAGACAAAGACAAAGACAGACAGACAGACAGACAGACGGACAGAGACAGACAGCCAGAGAGAGAGGGAGAGAGAAAATGGAGGAGCTTGGAAGCAGATGGGGATGCAAAATGAACAAAAGCCAAAAGAATTGGGAGATGAAGAGAAGAAAGCTATTGAAGTTGACGATGATGATAATGATATGGCGATGGAAATGGCAATCCCATAAATTTGATAAAAGTTGATATTAAATGATCCTCAGGTGTGTCACTAAGGGCTTTGGTGGTAATGATAGGTAAAAAGGATTTAAAGAATGATATGAAATGTAAACAATAATGACGAGTGTGACAGCAGGACGAGCCACGGGACTGGGCTGAACAGACGGGAGTACGACGAACGATGTGGGTCAGACAGACATCCGAAAAACGCGCAGCCTTGCATGGTCAACCCGGCAACCGGAAGAAGGAAGGGATGTCAGATGACTCGATCTCCCCCCCTCTCCCCTCTTCCCCCTCTCCTCCTCTCCCCCTCCCTTGGTCATTTAGGGAGCTCGTGGGATTCACGTGGTCGTTGCAAAATTCGCGCTCCCCCCCCCCTTCCTCCTCCTCCCCCTCGCCCTCTCCCTCCACACTTACTTCTTCGTCTTCCTCTCCCTCCCCCTCCCTTCTTCCGTCTCCACTTCCCCGCCGCTTCCTCTTCTTCTTCTTCCGCCGATCTTCCTTCTTCGTCTCCTTATCCTTACGAACTTCTCTCTTTCTCCTCCAGGTCGCGATTCTTCCCTTCACCATCCCTTTCTTTATCTTTTTATCTTCCCCTGCCATCTCCTTTTTCTCCATCCCCTCTTCCTTTTGTCTTCTTTTTTCTTCCTCTCATTCTCCTTCTTCCTCTTTCTCCTCTTCCTCCTCCCTCTCCTACTTCTCCTCCTCCTCCTCCTCTTTCTACTTCTCCTCCTTCTACTTCTCCTCCTCTTTCTACTTCTCCTCCTCCTCCTCCTCCTTCTCCTCCTCCTCCTCCTTAGAAATATCTCCCTCACTCTCTTTTTATTTATTTGTTTATTTATTTATCTCGGTCTCGTTTTTTGCCAGTTTGTTTCCATTCTGATTTTAAGGCCGTTCTTAACCGGTTTCGCTGTTTTCGTAATCATCTTCATCTTTATCAATCTACTTATAATACTTCTTCGCCTTTTTCTCCTCCACCTCCCCCCCTTTTTTCCATCCTCTGCCCCTCATCTAAATCCTCATTCCCTCTCTCCCTAACCCCGCCCGCCCGCCCGTCCTCCCCCTCTACCCCCGCTACCACCCGCCCGTTCCCCCCTCTACCCCCGCCCACCGCGCCCGTCACCCCCCTCTACCCCCGCCCACCCGCCCGTCCGCCGGTCCGCGCCCACGCAGTACCGTCATGCATGGGTGGAGGGTGTCCTTGGGGGGACGAATAAGTTCTATTCCTGTTTGTGTTCGGGGTTGTTCAATGCTTGTTTGCCTCGCTTGTTCCTCTCTTTTGTTTTGTTTGTTTTCTTTCGCGCTTTCTAGGTATTGCCAGCTTTGTCTTTGTTTCGGTTGTTGCTCTTTTTTCTCGATTTTTGTTTATTTATTTATTTTATTTTATTTATTTATTTTTTTTTTTTTGGTTTTTGTCTTTTGATGTGCCATTTTGTGTTTATGAATGCTGTATGTGTGTGTGTGTATGTCTTTTTGTCCCATGTTTCTCTGTACATGTATGTATAAATGCGTGTGTATGTATCTGTCTGTTGGTCTGTCTGCCTATCAAGTAATAAGTATTTGCATATATTTGTTTTTTGTTGATTTTCCAGTCGCATCCTGGTTGTCTCCCATTTCCTTAGAGAATGCAAAGGGTGTTATGCAATGGAAAGCTGGGGGTGTCCCTCTTCACCCCCTGGTCTTCCCTTTCTTCTAGTCTGCGAGAAGATGGAGAGATGTAGGGGGGGGAGGGAGAGGGAGAGAGATAGAGTTATATATATATATATATATATATATATATATATATATATATATATATATATAGAGAGAGAGAGAGAGAGAGAGAGAGAGAGAGAGAGAGAGAGAGAGAGAGAGAGAGATGAGAGAGAGATGAGAGAGAGATGAGAGAGAGATGAGAGAGAGAGAGAGAGAGAGAGAGAGAGGGGGAGAAGGGGGGGAGTGTTTTAGTCTAGGCAGACAGACCAAATAACAGGGAGAAGATATAATCGCAAGAGTATGAAAATACAAAAAATAGGAGGTGAGACGAAAAACTAAATTAAAAGATGTATAAAGGGATTTCAGAGAAAAGAAGAAGAAAAGGGAAAAGGGGTCAGAAAAATTAATGAAAATGGAATAAGAGGCTAAAAACGAAAGACCGGAGACGCGAGAACAGGAAGGAAGGGGGAGAGGGGAGGGGGAGAGAGGACGCAATTCGGATGTCCAAATCTCTCCTTCAATACATCCCCCTCCCTCCCCCTCCTCGCCCCCCCCCCCCCATTTTCGTGAGGTCAGTGGGGCGTCTTTGCATAATTTGGGTTTGGAAATTGCCTTGAGATTTAAAGGAAAAAAAAAAAAGAAAGGAGGAAGTGGGGTGGGGGTGGGGGGATGGGGTGGATGGGGGTGGGGTGGGAAGAAGCTAGAAAGTGTTGAAAGTGTGTAGATGTGTATTTTGGGCTCTTCGTTCGAACTAGAGCGGTTAGCAAAGGCACCGACGGACGAATGTGTCGAATTCACGGTAAGGAGAGCAGTTTTTTTTCCCGTAGAATGTTACTTACTTATCCCTGTCTATCTATTTATCTATCTATGTATCTGTCTGTCTGTCTGTCTGTCTGTCTGTCTGTCTGTCTGTCTGTCTATATGTCTCACTGTCATTGTATGTATGTATATATACTGGTATAGGAATATTACAACAGTGATATGTTTGCTCATGTTGGTAAGTTAATAAATAATTATTTAGCTTTTTTTTTTTAATCATAAATTGGCCCAGAATGATCCATAAGATCTAGACAGCGGAAACGAACACCAGAACTAACAAGAGCAGACGGGCGTGGGCGTGGGCGCGGGCGGGGATGGGCGGAGGTGGTGGGCGCGTTTCGTCACCGCGGGCCAGGAAGTGCATAGGGGCGATTTTGAAGGCTTTTTAAAGGACCAGCTGTGGGGAGGTTGGCTTTGTTTTCTTCCTTTTCTTTTCTGGTTCGTCTGAGGGGCTGGTTCCTCTTCGGGTGGTTCTCCTGTTCCTCGTTATCGTCGTCTGCCTTGCCTTCTCCGCTTCTCTTTCGCCTAGCTCCTCTATTCGCTGTTGTTGTTTGTTTATTGTTATTGTTGTTGTTGCTTTTGTTATTGTTTTTTTTTTTATTAATGATAGCATTTATTATTGTTTTTGTCGTCATTCGTCAACTTCTTCTCCTCTCTTTCCAATTCTTTTTCTTCTCTTCCTACTACTTCTCCCTTATCTCCAAGTCATCATCTTCATCTTTTTACCTTTTGATTATCATCATCATCGTCATCATCATCAAGATCATTATCATCACAACCATCATCATCATGATCATCATCTTCATCCATCATTACCACTATTATCAATAATTAACCACCATCTCTTACGGTTTTATATAATTCTCTCTCTCTCTCTGTCTCTCTCTCTTTCTCTCTCTCTCTCTCTCTCTCTCTCTCTCTCTCTCTCTCTCTCTCTCTCTCTCTCTCTCTCTCTCTTTTTCTCTCTCTCTCACTCTCTCTCTCTCTCTCTCTCTCTCTCACTCTCTCTCTCTCTCTCTCTCTCTCTCTCACTCTCTCTCTCTCTCTCACTGTTTCTCTCTCTCTCTCTCTTTGACTCTCTCCTCTCTCCCTCCCTCCCTCCCTCCCTCCCCCTCCCTCCTCCCTCCCTCCCTCCCTCCCTCCCCTCCCTCCCTCCTCCCTCTCTCTCTCTCTCTCTCTCTCTCTCTCTCTCTCTCTCTCTCTCTCTCTCTCTCTCTCTCTCTCTCTCTCTCTCTCTCTCTCTTTCTCTCTCTCTCTCGCTGTCCTTTTTACCGTTCATATCTCGTCCGCATGCCTCTCTCCCCGCCTTTTTGTGTCTGGGCCGAGGGGAGTGGGGTGGGGTGGGGGAGGGGGGGAGGGCATAGAGACAGACGGGTGAACTTGGCGGCTGAATGGAGGAAACCGCCGTACTTCTATGTGTATTTTTTATGTGTACGGAAGGGGTTTAGGAAGCGCGGGGATGTGGGGGGGGTAGGAGGATAAAAGGAGAGAGGCAGGAGGGGGCGGGAGGGGAGAGTGGGTTTGGCGAGGCAAGGTCAGGCTGTGATCTATTCATCTTCCGGCTGGGGTGTGACCTCGCTTTGACCTTGATGACCTTTGGTCTCTTTCTCTCTTCTCTTGGTCTCTTTCTCATTCGTTCGTTCTCTTCTCTTGGTCTCTTTCTAATTCGTTATTTCTCTCTCTCTCTCTCTCTCTCTCTCTCTCTCTCTCTCTCTCTCTCTCTCTCTCTCTCTCTCTCTCTCTCTCTCTCTCTCTCTCTTTCTCTCTCTCACTCTCTCTCTCTCTCTCTCTCTCTCTCTCTCTCCCTCTTACCGCGCAGCGTTAAGGTGCTGGTCTAGCAATCTTGCGGACCTGCGTTCAATCCCACGCCCGGCTA
>NC_091586.1:332152-337152 GCF_042767895.1 Penaeus vannamei
GGGAAGAGGGAGGGGAAGAGGGAGAGGGATAGAGGGGGGTGGGGGAGTCGCCCGCGGAAGAGTCCCGAGATAGCGCGCCTCCACTCCAGATGCGAGCCCGATAACAAGCGTGTCTTTTAGTAGATTCGACCTTATCCTCTCCCAAGTTGCGGCGACGGAGGAGGAGGAGGAGGAGGGGGGGGGAGGGGGAGGAGAGGAGGGGGAGGGAGGGAGGGGAGGAGGAGGAGGAGGGAGGAGAGGAGGAGGGAGGAGGGAGGAGGAGGGAGGCAGGAGGAGGAGGGGGGAGGGAGAGGAGGAGGGGAGGAGGGAGGAGGGGGGAGGAGGAGGGAGGAGGAGGAGGAGGAGGGAGGAGGGAGGAGGAGGAGGAGGAGGGAGGGGAGGGGGAGGGGGAGAGGGAGGAGGGAGGAGGAGGGAGGAGGAGGGAAGGGGGAGAAGGGGGGAAGGGGGAGAAGGAGGGAAGGGGAGGAGAAGGAGGGGGAGGAGGAGGAGGGAGGGAAGGGGGAGAAGGAGGGAGGAGGAGGAGGGAGATGAGAGGAGGGAGAGGGAGGGAGGGAGGGAGGGAGGGAGGGAGGGAGGAGGAGGAGGAGGAGGAGGGGGAGGGAGGAGGAGGGGGAGGAGGGGAGGGAGGAGGAGAGGAGGAGGAGGGAGGAGGGAGGGAGGAGGGAGGAGGTGGAGGAGGAGGAGGAGGAGGAGGAGGAGGAGGAGGAGGAGGAGCTGCTGGGAGAGAGAGAGATAGGGGCTGGGTGACACTCTGCGTCGCACCGGAGGTAGGGGGGGGGGGAGGGGGTGTTTGTGACGCCTGGTTGGGGGGTATAGGGGTGATTGGTTTGTTGTGTTTTGTTCAGGGTGGGGATGGGGTGTGTGTGTGTGAGTGAGAGAGAGGGATAGAGTGAGAGTGTGAGTGAGAGTATGAGTATGAGTGAGTGAGAGTGAGAGAATGAGAGTATGAATGAGAGTATGGGTGTGAGAGAGAGAGACAGACAGACAGACCGACCGACCGACCGACCGACCGACCGACCGACCGACCGACAGAGAGGAAGAACGACCTGGTCAGCTGGAGGTGCATGGCCGCCCCCTCCTCGGCTGTGGGCAGGAAATGCGCGCCTAGGCCTACTTTCTCTCCTGGCGGGCCCCGTTTCGTCGCCCTCTCGCTGCCTCTCTTACTAAACGCTTTTATTCTTTTCTCTTTCCTTTTCCTATTTCGTTTTTTTTATCTTTTACTCTTTTCGTTTTTCATATTTTCTTTTACTGTTTTGTATTTCGTTTTTTTTTTACTATTATCATATTTCACCTTTTTCACTATTTCGTTTTTAATTTTTTTTTCTACTATTTCATATTTCATCTTTTCTTTTCCTGTTTAATTCTTCTCTTCTTTTCCTTTTTCATTTTTCATCTTTACTTTTCCTATACTTTTGCTTATTCGTTTCTCTTTTCTCTTTTTTCTCTTTCATTTTTCTATCTGCGTCCTCGTAATTCCATCATCGCTATTATCTCGCTTTTGTTTTGGTCGGGCGCAGAGTGTTGATGAAAGGTGTTGCGAGTCGGGTGCGCGGGCGGCGCGAGAGCTGGGCGTGACAGGTGGGCGCAGGGGAAGGGGGAAGGGGAAAGGGGGAAGGAGGGGAGGAAGGAAGGTGGGGAGGGGAGGGAGGGGAGGGGGGAGAGGAGGGAAGGGGAGGGGAGGGAAGGGGAGGGGATTGTTCCTCTTGGGGCAGTTGTTGATTTTTTTAACAATTCTTTTTTAAAAAATTTAATCTGTCTTTTTTGTCTTTTTTGAATTGTCTATTTTCTTCTTTCTTTTCTCTGTCTCTCTCCATCTGCCTTTCTTTTTTTTCTCTCTTTCTTTTTATTTATCTGTCTATCTATCTATCTATCTATCTGTCTGTCTTGCTTCTTCCTTCTTGCTTCCCTCCCCTTCTCCTTCTTCCCACTTTCATTTCCTTCCTTCCTCCTCTCCTCCTTCCCTCGCATTCTCTTCCCCTTGCACCTCCTCTGTTCCTCCCTCCCCTCTCCTTCCTCCCTTCTTTCCTTCCTTCCTTCATTTCTTTCTTTCTTTTCCTTCCTTCCTTCTTTTCTCTCTTGCTTTCTTCCTTCCTTCCTTCTTTCCTTCCTCCTCCTTCCGTTCTTCCTTCCTTCCTTCCTTCCCCCGTTTCTTCCATCTCTCCCAAAGACTTTAGAGATCAACCGCTTCAGGAGCTTTCAAGGAAATAAAAGAAATCCATTATTGCCCTCCTTCCCTCCTTTCCCACCCTCCCTCGCCCTCCTCCTTTCCCTCCCTCGCCCTCCCTCCTTTCCCTACCTCTTTCCCTCCCTTCCCTCTCTCTCTTCTCTGTCTTTCCCTCCATGCCCTCATCCCTCCTTCCCTCTTTTCCTCTTTTCCTCCTTTCTCTCCCTCGTTTCCCCAGCTCTCTCCTCTCAGCCTCTCCTTCCCTCCCTTTCCCCTTCTCCATCATTCCCCTGCATCTCCTCTTTCCTTTCCTCTACCCTGCCTCCTTTCTTCATTTCCTCTTTTTCCTCCTTTCTTTCCTTCCTCCTTCCTCCCTTTCCTCCTTCCTTCCTTTCCTCCTTCCCCTACCTCATTTCCTCCTTCCCCTCCCTCCTTTCCTCCTTCCCCTCCCTCCTTCCCCCCTTCCCCTCCTTCCTTTCCTCCTTTCTTCCTTTCCTCCTTCCTCTGCACCGCACCCCACCCGCCCTCCCCCCGCCCCCTCCCCCGCCCCCCCCCCCTTCCGGAAAAGCAGCATGTAGCGTCGGGCTGCGATCGTTGCGGCCTCAGCAGGAAATGGAGCGGGCGGGACTGCGGGGAAACGCTGCTGCTCGCTGGGTACGCTGGAGGCTGAGTGGAGGTGGGCTGGTGGGTGGGTTTGGTGGGTGGGTGGGTGGGGGTGCAGGACGGGTGGGTTGGATGGGGTTCGGTGGTGGGGGAGGGGCAGAGGCGAGCTGTTGGTCTGGGTGGGGTTGTGGGGTTATGGGGCTGTAGGTCGGGTGGGGGTGTGTGTGGGGTGGGCTGTAGATCGGGTGGGGTGTGTGGGGTGGGTTGGGTGGGGTTCAGTAGCGGTGGGTTCGAGGGATAGCGGGAGATCGGACCGGACGGGGAGGAGGAGGGGAGGGGGGAAGGAAGGGACTTTGAGCAGTGCAGACGGAAAAGGGAATCACGGGCGTCTAATTACGTACGGACGGAGGGGAAGAGGAGAAAGGAGAAGAGGAGTCGGCGGAAGAGGAATGGGAAAGGGGATGTGGGCTCCTGTCTGTCTGTCTGTCTGTCGCCATTACGGTTTTGTCCGTCGCGGAGGAAGGGAAGGGAAGGCGCTCATGGCTACGACGTATTTGACAGACGTATTTGACAGACGTATTTGACAGACGCATTTGACAGACGTATTTGACAGACGTATTTGACAGACGCATTTGACAGACGTATTTGACAGACGTATTTGACAGAACGGCGCCGGTGTCGTCGCTGTGCCCTGGCGGTCATTTGTGAACTTTCCGAGTGTGTCTGTCTCCGCGCTTTGTTGCAGTTGCAGCTGTAGCGGCGGTAGCGTCGAGCCTCCCCCTCCCCCCTCGCTCCTCCCCCTCCCTCCCTCGCTCCTCTCTCTCTCTCTCTCTCTCTCTCTCTCTCTCTCTCCCTCTCTCTCTCTCTCTCTCTCTCTCTCTCTCTCTCTCTCTCTCTCTCTCTCTCTCTCTCCCTACACTTGCACCTCCATCAGCTCTTTTATTCTCCGCCCAGGGTTCTCCCCTATTCTCTTCCTCTCTTTGTCTCTCTCTCTTTCTTTCTGTTCTGTTGGCTTTCTATTTTTAGTTTCGTTCTCTTCCTGGTTCCCTTCCCTCGTTTCATTTCTCTCTTTTCCCATCCTCGCGTTCTCATATACCTCCTCCCTCCTCTTCATCCCTCTCTCTCTCTCATCCACTTCTTTCACCTCCTCCTCCTCCACCTTCCTTCCTCTTCTCTCTCTCACCCACTTCTGTCAAGTTCCCTCCCTCTCTCTCTCTCTCTCGTCTGCCTTCCCACCTCTCTCATTCTGTTCCTCCCTCCTTCCCTGGTTCCCTCCCACCCTCACCCGTCCTCCCTCCCAGGTCCCCCTCTCCCTTCCTCCCTGGTTCCCTTCCTCCTCTCCCAACTCTCTCCTCCTCTCCCAGCTCTCTCCTCCTCCTCCTCTCCCAGCTCTCTCCTCCTCCTCCTCCTCCTCTTTCATCCTCGTCCTCCTCCTCCTCCTCCCAGCTCTCTCCTCCTCCTCCTCCTCTTTCATCCTCCTCCTCCTCCTCTTTCCTCCTCCTCCTCCTCCTCCTCTTTCATGCTCGTCCTCCTCCTCCTCTCTCATCCTCCTCTTACCGCGCTCCCGGGACGAGCCTTGCCTGCTCTTGACACACTTTTAAACAAACTTATAACACAAATTATTTTATGATACTCTCGCCCTCCCTTCAGCCCCCCCCCCCCATCTGAATCTGTTTCCACGGGAGGGGAAAAGAAGAGAGAAAGAGAGGAGAGAGGGGAAAGAGGAAAGGAGAGGAGGAAGGGAGATGGGAGAGGGCGAGAGGAGAGGGAGGGACGGGAGCGGGGGAGAGAAAGGGAAATAAGAGAGAGGAGGAAAATGAGAGAGGGGAGGGGAGGGGAGGGGAGAGGCTAAAGGGGAAAATCAGGAGAGGTGAGAGATGGGAGAGTTGAAAGGAAGTGTTACGAGGAGAGGAAGATAAAAGGAGGGGGGGGGGGCGGGGAAGAGAAGGCGGAGGGGAGAGGAGAGCAGTTGTCACCCATTGTATTATTATCATTATCATTATCATTGTCATTATTATTATTATTATTATCATTATCATTATCATTGTCATTATCATTATCATTATCATTATTATTATTGTCATTATTATTATTATTATTATTATTATTATTATTATTATTATTATTATTATTATTATTATTATTATTGTTATTGTTATTGTTATTGTTATTGTTATTGTTATTGTTATCATTATTATTATTATTATTGTTTGTTTATTTATTTATTTGTTTT
>NC_091586.1:342152-347152 GCF_042767895.1 Penaeus vannamei
GCCTCGCTTCTCGCCCTGCCTCCCTGATGGCGTGGTTGTCCTCCCGCCGCCGCGCTGCTCTCCTCCTTCGGGCTTGGTCGGTCCAGGCTCGTCGGGGGAAAGATGGGTTTTGTGTCGTTGTTGCTTTTTTTCGTGGTCTTCTTTCCGCTTTCTTTTGTTTGTTATTCTCTCTTCTTCTTCTTCTTCTTTTGGTATTATTCTCTCTCTTCTTCTTCTTCTTTTGGTATTATTCTCTCTCTTCTTCTTCTTCTTTTGGTATTATTCTCTCTCTTCTTCTTCTTCTTTTGGTATTATTCTCTCTCCTTCTTCTTTTTCTTTTGGTATTATTCTCTCTTCTTCTTCTTCTTCTTCTTGTCTTTTATGTTTTGAGTAGTTCTGTTGCATCCCTTGCTCTTGCACTGATTATGTTCCTTTCCTGTTATGATTTACTTTGAAACTTTTTATTCAGCAGGTCTAGATTTTTTTTTGTGTGTGTATGCATTATACATCCTCGCTTTGCACCCGGTCCTATTAGTCACCTCGAACGTATCTCTTAATGCTTTCGGACTTCTCCTTCCTGGCACCGTCGAGGGCAGTGCCACCCGGGAGCGCCCGTGCCTTCAGGGAGGGCCACGCTGCGGGGGGGGGGGGGGGGCGAGCGGCGTCCCACGAGCCCGCCAGCAGCCCGCCCGATGGCTCCCGGACACCTGTTAATGGGCGGCTGGCGGAGGAAGCGCTTGTCGGGGATTCAGACGTCGGGGATTCAGACGTCGGGGATTCAGACGTCGAGAATTCTGAGCATCAGGATTCGACAATCAGAGATGGTGTCAGGGATTCAGGCTGTCAGAGGAGTCGAGCGTCAGGGTTGAACCATCGAGGATTCCGACCGTCCCGAGGGGTCGAACGTCGGGGACTGAGACATCAGAGTTCAGGCGTCAGGGAGTTATCCGGAGCGTCAGAGTCAGACGTCGGGGACTGAGACGTCGGGGATTCAGACGTCGGGGAGTCGAGCATCAGGGAATCAGGCGTCGGGACTGAAGACGTCGAGATTCAGACATCCAGGATTCGGGCGCGTCGGGGATTCAGACGTCGGGGATTCCAGACCGTCAGAGTCGAACGTCAGGGAGGTCAGGCCAAATCGAGGTCAGACGTCAGATTTCGAACGTCAAAGTCGAACGTCAGGGAGTCAGACGTCGCGAAGGAGGACTGAACGTCTGAGGATTCAGACGTCGAAGTTCGAACAATCGAGGTTGACGGCGTCGGGGCTGAGGCGTCGAGATTCCAGGCGTCGAAGTGAACATCCGGGGATTCAGACGTCGGGGATTCAGACGTCGGGGATGCCAGCGGCGCTTTGGCCCAGCACGTCGAGTTGAACGTCAGGGAGTCAGACGTCAGGGAGTCGAACGTCAAAGAGACTGGACAATCGGGATTTCAGACGTCAGGGATTCAGACGTCGGGGAGTCAACGATCAATTGAGACGATCGAGATGAACGTCAGGATTCGACGTCAAGTTCGACAATAGGATTTCGGAGCGTGAGTCGACATCACGGGAAGTCTCAGACGTCAGGAGTCGACATCAGATTCAGACCGTCAGGGAGTCGGGCAATCGAGTCAGACGGTCGGGACTGAACGTCAGAGTCAGACGTCGAAGTCGAACAATCGAAGTCGACATCAAATTGAACGCGTCGAAGAGTGCGGTTTGCGTCAGGAAGTCAGACTGTCAGGAGTCAGGCAATCAGGAGATTCGACGTGAGGATTCAGACGTCGGGGACTGAGGAATCAGAGATTCAGGCGTCAGGAGTCTGACGTCAGAGTCAGACATTGAGGTCACCAGCAGCCTTGCTTCATGCTGCCGGGCCTGCCATGGCCGTGGCCTCGTAGGCGCACGGCTACATGCGAGGAGGAGGCATGGAGAGGCGGGGGTGGAAGTGGAGAGAGGGAGAGGAAGGAGCATGGAAAGAAAGAGCAGGGAAACGAGATAGGAAGGAGGAAGAGCCTGGAAGAAGAGTAGAGAAGCAGAGATGGGGAAGGAAGGAAAGACTGAGAGATACCGAGGGGGTGGGGTGGGGGGAAGGGGGAGAGGTGGAGATTGGACGGCGCGGCCTGAAATATGCAGTGTTGTGGTGCCATGTGGACATGGGCAGACGTGCGTGGAATAATATTCACCTGCCAGAACCATGTTGCAGATGCCAGGTTGCCGGGCGGTCGGGAGATAGGAGAGGGAGGGAGGGAGGGACGAGGGGAAGACAGACAGACAGACAGGTACAGCTGATGAGCAGACACGATAACCCCCAGACTAGACAGACAGACAGGAACACGGCCAGACAGACAGACAGCCAGGGCTTGACAGACAGCCAGACGAACAGAGCAAACAAACAAACAGGAGCAGAGGCTATAAGAGGCAAAGGAAGCGAGGGAGAGGCAAGGCGACGCAGCATGCAGCACGTGCCTTCGTGCGCTCGTGCGTCCGTGTGCCATTACATGGAAGTAGAGGAAGCAGGTAAACTCAGCCATCATTTATGCGTCTACAAGCAGGCAGAGCAGCTCGGCCGTCGGTTATGCGGCCGAGGCGCCTGGTGCGTTCGCGAGCGGGGGCGGGGGGGCGGGGGCGGGGAAAGCGCGGGGGAGGAGGCTCGTCGCTTCTCGTGGGACGGTCAGAAGGAAGGAGAAGGAGAAGAGGGAGAGGGAGGAGAGGGAGAGAGGGAGAGGGAGAGAGGAAGTGAGGGAGAGAGGAGAAGGGAGGAAGGAAAGAGGGAGGAAGGGAAAGGAGAAGGGGAGAGGAGGGAGAAGGAGGGTGAGGGAGGGAGGGAGGAGGGAGGGGGTGAGGGAGAGGAGGGTGGAAGGGGAGAGAGAGAGAGGGAGAGAGAGAGAGAGGAGAGAGAGACAGAGAGAGAGAGAGACAGAGAGAGAGAGAGACAGAGAGAGAGAGAGAGAGACAGAGAGACAGAGAAGAGAAAAGAGAGTCAAATGCAATTGAAATGCGGACGGCGCCGGAGTCCAGGATGTGACGAAGAGGGTCCGAAGGAAGCGGGGCCGCGAGAGGGAGGATATGGAAGTGGTGTGACACGGGCGACGGCCGGGACAGGTGACTGACTGACGGGCTGGAGGTGCGCCTGCTCTTTTGTCCGTCCGTCCGTCTGTTCATTCGTCCGTTCGTTCGTTCGTTCGTCCGTTCGTCTGTCCGTTCGTCCGTTCGTCTGTCCTTCCGTTCGTTCGTCCGTTTATCCGTCAGTCTGTCCGTCCGTCCGTTCGTTCGTCCGTTCGTTCATCCGTTCATTCGTCCGTCCGTCGTCCGTTCATCCGTTCATTCGTCCGTCCGTCTGTCCGTTCATCCGTCCGTCCGTCCGTTCGTCCGTCTGTCCGTTCATCCGTTCTTCCGTCCGTTGTCCGTTCATTCGTCCGTCCGCATGCGTGGCTGTCGGAGGGGACTTTCTCGACTTTGTGGTTGGTCGCCTTGTGTGTTTGCTTGCTTGTTTGTTTGTTTGTTTATTCGACGATTTCGATTTGCTTGGCTGGCTGAGTTGACGCCGTTCCTCCCGTGTGAGCGAAGGGCGGGTTAAAGGGCGGGTTAAAGGGCGGGTTAAAGGGCGGGTCCCCGAGTCGACGGGCTGGGCGGCGGGGCGAGCAGGCAGGGGGAGGCGGAGGCAAGCAGAGCAGCAGGCAGGAGGTGTGAGAGCCCACGCATGTGTGCTTGGTAATCATCTCGTTACGGCCGCCGTGCTTGCGCTGCCTTCCTCTTGGGGCGGGGGCGGGGGGCGGGGGGGGGGTGCTGCGCCCTACCCCCCCCCGCGCCCGCGCCTCCTTCACCGTCTCCTCCTTGTTCGTGTTATTGTTTTTCTTATTTTTCTTCATCGCCATCAACTTCTTCTTTTACTTTTTTATTTATATATATATATATATTTTTTTACTTTTTCTTCGTTTTTTTTTTCTTAATTTTTTCTTCTCCTCCTCCCCCTCCTCCTCCTCCTCCTTCTTCTCCTTCTCCATCTTCGCCCTCGTCGTCTTTTTCTTCTACGTCTTCCTCCTCCTCCACATTATCAACATCAACCTAGTCCTCTTCCTAGTTCTCCCCTTTCTCCCACTTTCTTTTTCCTGGCTCCTCTTCTCTCTTCAATTTTTCCTCCTCCCACTTTTTCTCCTTCCTCCTCCACCTCCCCTTCTCTTCTTCCCTTCTTCTTCTTCTTCACTTTTTTCTTGCGTTCCTTTTCCCAGATTCTCATACTGTTATACTTCCTAAAAATTTTCTCCTGTTTTCTCCCTTCCTGCTCGCCCCCTCCCCCTCCAGCCCCCTCCCCCCCCTCTTATCGTGTCAGTTCCTCCCTTCTCCTTTAATATTTTTTCCTCCTTTTCCTCCTTTTCACTTTCCTCTATCTCTTTGTCTTCTTCATCCCCACCTATTAAATTATCGTTATTTTCTATTTTTATGTTTTTTTGTTTATTTCTATTTTTTTTCCACTTTCTTCCCCCAAATTATCGTCGTTACTTTAGTTGTAGTTTCCTTTCCTTTTCTAGATCGCCTCCCCTCGTTTCTTCCCCGTCTCCCTCTCTCGTTCTACTCCTCTCCCCCTCTCTCTTTCCCCTCATCGCAATCCCCCCTTTCTCTCTCTCTTACCTACACCCCCCCTCTCTCTCTCTCTTACCTACACCTCTTTCTCTCTCTTTTATCTACACCTTCACCCTCTCTCTCCCTCACTTTCCTGCCCCCTCTCTCTTCCTCACCTTCACCCTCTCTCTCTCCCTCCCCCTTTCTCTCCCACTCACCTTCACCACTTTCTCTACTCCCCTCCCTCTCCCTCTCTCTTCCTCACCTTCACCCCACTCTCTACTCCCCTCACTCCCTCCTCCCCTCCCTCCCATTTCTCCTCCACTTTTCCCTTCCCCCTCCCCCCTTCCTCCTCTCCATCCCCCCCCCCCTCATAGTTCAGAGTTGCCTAGGGCGGAGGTTAAAAACAAACTCGATGGACAATGGCCGTATTGTAGGTAGTAGGAGGAGTGGGGGAGAGGAGGGGGGTGGGAGTGGG
>NC_091586.1:352152-362152 GCF_042767895.1 Penaeus vannamei
TTTTATTGGGACGTGAAGAGGGGGTTGGAGAGGGAGAGGTTTGGAGGGAGGGAGGGAGGAAGAGGTTTGGAGGAGGAGGGAGGGAGGGAGGAAAGAGAGATAGGAGGAAGGAAGAGTGGGAGGAGGGAGGAGAGAAGAGGGAGAAGAGGAAGAAGAAAAGGGGAAAAGGGAGGGAGAGAGGAAGAGAGGGAGGAGGGAGGGATGAACACAGAGAGAGAGAGAGAGAGAGAGAGAGAGAGAGAGAGAGAGAGAGAGAGAGAGAGAGAGAGAGAGAGAGAGAGAGAGAATATAGAATGCGCGTGTCCAGGGTGTATGGTTGGTGGGTGGGCGGCTGGTGGGCGGGCGGGGGGGGCGGGGGGTGCTAGGGGCGCTGGGTGGACGTTCCTCGCGATGCTTTGTCTCGCGCTCCCGTGTAGGGGGAAGGGGGGGGGAGGGGGAGGGTTGGGTGGGGCGGCAGTGGGGGGGGGGTATTATGGGTGTGCAACTGTGCGTGTGTTTGGGTGCTGAGGTGTGCGTGCGCGTGGGTGCACTTGTTACTGTTTATATGTCAGTTTAGCTTATTTGTCTAATAAGTAAATATATATATACATACATACATACATACATACATACATACATACATACATACATACATACATACATACATACATACATACACACACACATACACACACACACACACACACACACACACACACACACACACACACACACTCACACACACACACACACACACACACACACACACACATTATATATATATATATATATATATATATATATATATATATATATATAATTATATATATATATATATATAATTATATATAAATATATATATATATATATATATATATATATATATGTATGTATGTATGTATATATGTATATGTGTGTGTGTTTAGTTTACATATCTATATATGTATATAAATATATATATATATATATATATATATATATATATATATATATATATATATATATATATATATATATATATATATATATATATAGGCTACATTTTCTGTGTGTATATAAAGCGTCTGTGTACGTGCGCATACACAAACTTCTATGTATTTCTCTAGCTCTGTGGATATGCTTGTATACGCAAGTTTTTTGTGTGTATTTGTGTGAGAATAGCCCTTTCCCAAGTTTTTTTTTTTCTTTTTTACTTTCTCACACTTCCCCGCCCTCCTCTCGCCTCCTCCCTTCACAGTGTCGCCAGCTGACTTTAGGGGCGTGACTATTGATCTGTGACGTCACTGTGACGTCACTCCCTCCTGCAGTTCACAGTTACTGCCTTCCATTCACATTTTAATTGTGCCGATGATCCGTTGAAACCCATTTTCTCGACCCGTTTTTCATAGCCTCACCTTTTTAGTTGCCCCGTTCTTTATCCTGTTCTCTCTCTTCTTCCCCCCGTTCGTTGCATAATTTCGTTTGTCGGTTTATTAGGGCCTTTGGTACAGCTGATGCGTCGTAAGGGATCGAGGGAAAGGACAGGGGCGCAGCTGGGGGGGGTGGTGGAGGGGGGTTAGGTAAGGGGAGGGGAGGGTGAAGGGGGTTAGGTGAGGAAGGGGAGGGAGGAAGGTAGGTGAGGGAGGGAGATAGGTGAGGGAAGGGAGGGTGAAGGGGGTTAGGTAAGGGGAGGGAGGGAGGGAGGGGGTTAGGTGAGGATAGGGAAGGTGAGAGGAGGGAGAGCGGGAGGAGGGTCGGGTGAGGGGGAGAAGGGAGGGGAGGGAAGGGTGTTGGAGCGAAGGGGTTCGGGAGAATTGTCCGAGGCAGCGGCAGCCTCACTCTCCCCTCTCCTCCCCTCTCCTCACCGCTTCCCTGCTCTTGCTGCTGGGTACGAGTGCGCAGCGGTCTCTCTCTCTCTCTCTCTCTCTCTCTCTCTCTCTCTCTCTCTCTCTCTCTCTCTCTCTCTCTCTCTCTCTCTCTCTCTCACTCTCTCTCTCTCTCTCTCTCTCTCTCTCTCTCTCTCTCTCTCTCTCTCTCTCTCTCTCTCTCTCTCTCTCTCTCTCTCTCTCTCTCTCTCTCTCTCTCTCTCTCTCTCTCTCTCTCTCTCTCTCTCTCTCTCTCTCTCTCTCTCTCTCTCTCTCTCTCTCTCTCTCTCTTTCTCGCTCGCTCGCTCGCTCTTTTTCTTTTCTTTCTCGCCTTCCCTCCCGCCCCTTCCTTGCACTCTCATACGCTCTTGTGTATATGTGTATTTGTGTGTGCGTGCGTGCGTGTTTCCATCTCTCTCTCTCCCTATCTCCCTAACTCCTCTCCCTGTCTGCCTGCCTTTCCCTTTCCCTTCCTCTTCCTTTTCCTCTACCTTTTGCACGGCTGTTTCGTTCTCCTCGTCTCCTCGCCTCTCCCCTCCTTCCTCTCGTCCCTTCCTTTCTTGTGCCCTTTCGCCTCCTTCCGCCATGCGTCTGTCATGTTTGCCGCCCTGTCAGAGCAGCGAGTGTTTTGCCTTCGTGCTCATGGCAGACTTCATGACGGCTGAGGCTGTGTGGTCCTGTCATTTCCACGCTCTTTTTTTTTCTCTTTCTTTTCTTTTCTTTTATTTCGTTTTGTTTTTTTGTCTTGTTGGTCGTTTTCCCCCGCTTTCCTCCTCCTTTCTCCGTTCGTCTTTCTCCTCTTCCCCCACCCCGACTCTGTCTGTCTGTCTCTCTCTCTCTCTCTCTCTCTCTCTCTCTCTCTCTCTCTCTCTCTCTCTCTCTCTCTCTGTCTGTCTGTCTGTCTGTCTGTCTGTCTCTCTCTCTCTCTCTCTCTCTCTCTCTCTCTCTCTCTCTCTCTCTCTCTCTCTCTCTCTCTCTCTCTCTCTCTCTCTCTCTCTCTCTCTCTCTCTCTCTTTTACTCTCTCCGCCTCTTTCCCGAAAGACATTTGAGGACATTCTCAGGATATCCTTGTGTCCTTGGGTTTCCCCTCTTTCCGTTTTCAAGCTTTCTTTGTTTATTTTCCTCTCTTTCTTTTCTTTCTTCTCCGTATCTACCCAGTTTGTTATTTATTCTTTGTCCTCTTCTATTCCACTCTTTCCATTTTTTCCTTATTCCCTCCTCTCCTCCTTCCCTTCCCTTCTCTCTCTCTCTCTCTCTCTCTCTCTCTCTCTCTCTCTCTCTCTCTCTCTCTCTCTCTCTCTCTCTCTCTCTCTCTCTCTCTCTCTCTCTCTCTCACTCACTCACTCACTCACTCACTCACTCACTCACTCACTCACTCACTCACTCACTCACTCAATCTCTCTCTCTCTCACTCTATCCTTCTTTCTCCTTCTCCCTCTCCCTCTCCCTCCTTCCCTTCCCCATCCCCTCTTTTATCTGATCTTCCGTGTGTCCTTTTCGCCCTGCTTCCCTTCCCTTCGCTTCCAATTATGCAAGTTCTGGAAGGGTAATTAAGGTCCCTTTTCCAGGGCTGTTTCTCGGCTTCTAATGTGCCTTCGTTTCGCTTCTGGCTCGGCTGTGCGTGGGAGAGAGAGTGAGGGTGCGACGGTGTGTGTGTGTGTGTGTGTGAGTTTTTTATGTGTGTGTGTGTGTGTGAGTTTTTTATGTGTGTGTGTTTGTGAGTGAGTGAGTGTGTGTGTTTTGGTATTGCGTGTGCGTGTGTGTGTGCGTGTGCGTGTGCGTGTGCGTGTGCGTGTGTGTGTGCGTGTGCGTGTGCGTGTGTGTGTGTGCGTGTGCGTGTGTGCGTGTGCGTGTGCGTGTGCGTGTGCGTGTGTGTGTGTGTGTGTGTTTTGCATGCATGGGGTTGCGTGCGTGGGTGTGAACACGGTTGCGGTTGAGTGTTGACGAGTGTTTTGCGTGTGCGTCTTCGGGCGCGCAAGCACTCGGCGTGTTGGGAGGAAGGTGATGTGATAATTATGTTTCTGCTTCGCCCCCCCCCCTCTCTCTTTCTCTCTCCTTCTCTCTCTCTCTCTCTCTCTCTCTCTCTCTCTCTCTCTCTCTCTCTCTCTCTCTCTCTCTCTCTCTCTCTCTCTCTCTCTCCTCCTTCTTTTCCTCCTCCTCCTCCTTCTTCTTTTCCTCCTCCTCTTCCTTCTTTTCCTCCTCCTCCTTCTTTTTCTCCTCCTCTTCTCCTTCTTTTCCACTCCTCCTTCTTCTTTTCTCCTCCTCCTTCTTTTCTCCTCCTCCTTCTTTTCTCCTGCTCCTCCTCCTTCTTTTCCTCCTCCTCTTCCTTCTTTTCTCCTGCTCCTCCTCCTTCCTCCTCCTCCTCCTTCCTTCTTTTCCTCCTCTCCTCATCCTTCTTCTTTTCCTCCTCCTCCTTCTTCTTTTCCTCCTCCTTTTTCTCCTGCTCCTCCTTGTTTTCCTCCTCCTTCTTCTTTTCCTCCTCCTCCTTCTTCTTTTCCTCCTCCTTCTTCTTTTTCTCCTCCTTCTTCTTTTTCTCCTCCTCCTCCACTTGCGCCAACACCGTAAACGCAGTGAGTGGGTGGGCAAAATATCCGTATCCGAGTCGTATCGGGCTGGCGTGGGCTGGCGTGGGCTGAGCTCGGCCACGGGTGGGCTGGGGTGGGCTGAGCTCGGCCACGGGTGGGTGACGGCGGGCGGTGGACGCTGCGGCACATTAGCGATGCTGTAGATAGGGCGTAGATTATTTATGGGCGCCACTTGATACATGCCTAATGATGGGGTCATTACCATGTCATTAACGGGGTAGGCTTAGGCACTTTTTTTTTGGGGGGGGGGGGTTGTGGGGGTGGGGCTCTGAAGATGTTTTGGAACGTGGAGATGAAGGAGAGGGAGAAGAAAAGAAGAGCTAATGAGTCGAATGATGGAGGTAATGATGATGGCGATGGCAATGAGAACGACGGTGATAATCCTGATGGTGATGAGTAAACGAGATGTTATTGTAGCGGCAAAGAGTAACGTGATAATGACGATAATGGCGAGACGACGAAAGATAAAAACGGGGAATGGGAGGACAGGACGAAAGGCGAAGGAGAAGAAGGAGAGAGGAGAGGGAGAAGGAGAAGGAGAAGGAGAGGAGGAGAGGAGGAGGAGGAACAGGCGACGGAGAAGGCGAGTGGTAACACCGTCGCCATTCCATTCGCTATCACTCAGGGTACGTTTGTGGAGAATGAAGAAAAGGAGAGGTGAGGGAGGAGGAGAAAGGCGAGAGGTGGGGAGGGAAGGGGAGGAGTGGGGGAGGGAGAGGCGGAGAATGGGGTGGCGGGAGGGGAGCGGAGGGGAGGGGAGGAGAGGGTGGGGTGGGGTGGGGTGAAGGAAGAGAGAATGAAGTGAGAAAAGTCTCTTGTCATTTTCCTCCATCTTTTTTTTTTCTCTCTCTCTCTCTCTCTCTGTCTGTCTCTGTCTCTCTCTCTCTCTCTCTTCTCTATTTCTCTCTTCCTCTCTATTTCTCTCTTCCTCCCTCCCTCCCTCCATCCATCCATCCTCCATCCTCCCCACTCTGCTTTCCCCCTCTCTCTCTCCTCCACCCCCACCCTCCGCTCTCCTTCCTCTCCCCTCTCCCTTCTTTCCTCCTCTCCGTCTCCCTCTCTCCTCTCCTCACCTCTCCGTCTCCCTCCCCTCCTCTCCCCCCCCCCCGTGGCGCTTGGCCTCTGGCTCTCCCGGAGACCTTCCTCGCTCCGAATGAAATGTAAATATTGGAAACCGGAGGAATTAGCATATTGGGGTTCGGGCAGCGGGTCAGGCCGGCGCGTGGGGGGCGGCGCTCGGGCTCTGTGGGCGTCTCGCAGCCTCCCGCTCGCTTTCGGGCTCTGTCGGGCTCTTTCGGGGGCTTTCGGTCTTTCGGTCTTTCGGTCTTCCGGGCTCTTTCGGGCTTTTGCTAGTTGGGGCCGTTGGTCGGTGGGTTCTTGTCTTCCTCCTCTTCTTCGTCTATTTCTTCTTCTTCTTCTTTTCTTTTTCTGTTCTTCTTTCTCTTATTCTTTTTTCTTCTTCTTTCTCTGCTTCTTCTTCTTCTTCTTCTTCTTCTTCTTCTTCTTCTTCTTCTTCTTCCCTTCCTCCTCCTCTTTTCTCCCCCTTTCTCTTTTTCCCATTCCTCTTCCTCGCCCCCTCTTCAGTCTTCCCCTCCCCCGCTCTCCCACTCCCTCCCCACCCCGCTGGCGCCTGCTATCACTTCTTTGTTTACGAGAGCTAATCCAGTCCGCGGTGTATTGGCAGTAGCGTCTAGCAGGTAATAAATGTGGATTTAATATGTTTTCATGGCTAAGTCTCTGTCTGTATGACTGTCTCCATGTCTCTCTGTCTCTCTCTCTCTCTTTCTTTCTTTCTTTCTCTCTCTTTCTCTGTCTGTCTGTCTGTCTGTCTGTCTGTCTGTCTCTTTCTCTTTCTCTCTCTCTCTCTCTCTCTCTCTCTCTCTCTCTCTCTCTCTCTCTCTCTCTCTCTCTCCCTCTCTCTCTCTCTCTCTCTCTCTCTCTCTCTCTCTCTCTCTCTCCCCCTCCCTCCCTCCCTCCCTCCCTCCTTCCCTCTTTTCTCCATACACCTTACGTGTAATGCTATGACGTCACACCGCAACGTGTCCGCTCATGTCGTTTAATCTTCCAAAATACGCGGTTTTTTTTCCACGTCTGATTAATTGGATGCGCGGGTGACGACGCCGGTGAATAATCTAGTCCGTGATTTGTTTATCTCCGTTAATTACGGGCGGCGTGTGATTCGATACTGGGAATTGCGGGCGTCGGGTTGATGCTTCATCAGTGTTCATTAGTCGCGATGATGATCATTTAAGATTGAGGATTAATGAGGGCCGGATGCGTTTGTTGTTGTTTCGGGTTTGGTAACGGTGGTGGGATTGCGATTTTGTTGTTGTTGTTATTCGTCGGTATTCGTGAGGTGTAGATAGTCATTTAAGGTTCATTATTCTTCGGTGGTAGGAACGAGAAAGGAAAAAAAAAAAGATGGGGAGGTTATTGCTATTTGGTGGATGGTTGTTGGTTCGTTATGCTTCGGAATGAGAGTGAAAAAGATCGAGTACTTTTTTTGTTGTTGATGTTGTTGTTGTTGTTGTTGTTGTTGTTCATGATCGAGTTTTTTTTATTTATTTATTGTTTTGTTGTTGTTGTTGTTGATGTTGTTGTTCATGATCGAGTTTTTTTTATTTATTTATTGTTTTGTTGTTGTTGTTGTTGATGTTGTTGTTCATGATCGGGTGGCACTTGGGCGAGGTTCGGAGGGCCAGGCGCTTCCCGCGGGCGGTTCTCGGGCCCTTGTTTACAACGGTGACGTCACGCCGCCGCACCAGCGCCCTCTATGGATTGCTTGCCGCCGCCGCCGCCTCCTCCTCCTCCTGCTTCCTACTGCAGTGCCGCCGCCGCCCGCCCTCTTGCACTGCGGCGCCCTCGGGAAGGGTCTCCTGCTTCGTCTTTCCCTCCTTTCTTGCTTGCGCTGTCTTCCTTCCTTCCTCCTCCTTCTTCTTCTTCTTCTTCTTCTTCTTCTTCTTCTTCTTCTTCTTCTTCTTCTTCTTCTTCTTCTTCTTCTTCTTCTTGCTTCAGCTTCTTCTTCTCACCTTCTCCTTCTCTTCCTTCTCCCTTCTCCTTCTTCTCCTTCTTCTTCCTTCTTCTCCTTCTTCTCTCCTTCTTCTCCTTCTTCTCCTTCTTCTCCTTCTTCTCCTTCCTCCTTCTCCTTCTTCTCCTTCTCCTTCTCCTTCTCCTTCTCCTTCTCCCCTTTCTCCTTCTCCTTCTCCCTTCTCCTTCCTCCTTCTCCTTCTCCTCCTCCTCCTCCTCCTCCTCCTCCTCCACCCTCCTCCTCCTCCTTCCTCCCTTCTCCTTCTTCTCCTCCTCATATTGGTATTAAAGATTTTCTAACATTATAAGCTAAAGGCTAGACACCTGGAAAAAGGGACCAAAAAATTAAGGAAAATGAAGTCGTATAATTTGAGCTTTGGTGAACTTCGTGGAAATGTTGCAGTCACAGAACATTTGGACTCATATATGGAGCAGAAAATTGTTAATCTTAGGGTATGGATGCACTCAGGAAGGGCAAACTGAAGATTATATTCTTGTTGAGGACAAAAAGTTGCCATCGTCTGTACAAGAAAAAAAAAAAATTTGCTAAAATGAATGGTATTGCCACAAGTAATAATCAGAATGTAATGATTGTGTATATACACTCAAAAAAGAAAAGTCTATTGTGACAAACTTAATAAAAAGTGAAAAATGTAGGAATCCGAGAGAAGATTCGGCCACGGATGATTCGACACGGTGTTGCGCGAGCGAACGATCGAGTGAACCGTATCATGAGCGCACGAACGACCAGTAGGATCGCCGTATGAACCAAAAAACCTTCCTAACCCGGGGGCTTCACCTCCGGACCCCCTCCCGATTATCTAGCTTCCCTACCGGTGCCTCTATATCGCCACTGACTACACTTGAAATACAAAATGAATTTACCTTAAAGTTGGGGAGACGGTGGTTGGGAAGTGACGAACCGCAGACGAAATTCTACAACTGGAAAACGGTTATTGTATTTCACTGAGTTTCGTGTTATCCCCCATATTGTAACGATTTCACTGAGAGATCGACTTCACCGCAAAGTTGGAAAAAAATCGGAAACGCAAGTAGCACTGTAAACAACCTTCACCTTCGGAACAAACAACGAGAACTGTAACAACAGAACTGTCAAATTTGCCGGGAGAGGGCAGCGATGCGCAAGTGTGGATATACCATGTATTTCTAATGAAACTATGGTGCATATATGGTAAAATCGTTCACATCGTGTATTTAAGGAATGAACATTGGATAAATGCGTTTTTCGTTAAAATTTCATATAATTTAGAATACAGAAATACATTTTACTACAGTGCATTTATGAGAAATTTGTCGTGACGTCACTAGCTACATGCGCCAAAATGGTTCATGTTGGGTTCTCGCGCAGCTAAGTGGTTCGCTGCGACTTTTCCTCATTTAACTCGAAGAGGTTCGCTTCTGCAAATCAATTTTGATAGCAATGCATGTAGTTTTTCATCGCCTACAACGCTATGATCTTCAATTTTCTCCTAGTCGGTGCGGTCCTATAATAAACCTTAACCATTTATTTATTTATTTCTTTTTTTTATACCTTTTTTGTTGCTACATAGTCTCTAGTATGGCCTAAAGAAACTAATGTAAAAATGTTGTCCTCTTCCCCAAGTACAACAACAATTCATTCAAATCGCACTGTAATTCCAAAAGACCTATGTTCTAGATGCTGAAAATACACTTAATCAATATTCCTTTATATCTATCATTATGATAGATATAAAGAACAGATGAAGCCTCCAACCTCAATGTAACAATCTTTACAATGATGGAATTAAACATTTCTTAGAAATTCTGGATGAAATCTATCCATATCCATTTTTTATTCCATTAGTAGAAAAAAAAAATAAATAAAAAAAAAATAATAAAATAAATAAAAAATAAAATAAAATAAAAATAAAAATTGTCATCTGAAACATATATTGGCATACAACAACAGCAGCCACTCCAGTAGTTTATTCATTATGAAAAGGAATCTCAACTTCCTAGAAATCAAAACGGTTAAATCTTCTTTCCTTGAAATTAATACTATACTGACTGCGTGTCTATTGCCGAATCCATTATACCCCTTAGCCTTGGCTTTTCAATCAGACAACCAGAAAAACATTAGTAACTACATTGTTTATTAATTACCATAATTGAATAAAACATGCTAATAGAATTATTGATTTCTTCTTAAAAGTCTGAGCACAACAGGGTAAATGTTCTTAGAGAACATATATAAAGGTAACTGTTACTGAGAGTGACGCACCATCCAGAGACTTAGTCCAAAAACCATAGTATCATGTGAATCCAAACACTCAACCTCATCTTTCCTACCTTCTATTTGTTCTATTTCCTAGTCAAGGGGGCAAACCCCCAATTTATTAGCACTTATTAGTGTTGTGGAGCGGTGATATACAGCGGACATTTTTATAATTTACTGGTAAATACGAGTCCACTGTAGCTTAAACTATGTTGTTTCTTATTCTATTTCTTGTGCTCTATAAGATGGTGTTGTCCATTTCCCTCCATCTCCATGCGTCGCTCTCTGTAACCTATACCATGAATAA
>NC_091586.1:369652-372152 GCF_042767895.1 Penaeus vannamei
AAATTCAGAAAAGAAAGAAAACAAACAGGTGATTCCGATATTCCTTGACCAGAAAAAAAAAATGAGACGAAGAAATAAAATAAAAGCAGTGAATAACGTACTTGATAACAATACCGAATTCCAGCAACACAGCACTAACGATAGACAGACAGACGAGAAGCCAAATGTCTATAGCACGGGTATAGCTGACCTGTGGGGTGGACTGCCTGAAATGGAGAAAGAGATTTCATATTTTATTATCAGTTGTATTTCCTGTGTATTTGCTTGTATTTGAACACGTGGATTTTCATAAAAAGAAAATGTAGGCAAGGTTTGTTTTTGAATTATTAAATATTAATATCAATATGAAAAATAATGGAATGAGGAGGGATGTAAGTAATTGTGGAGAATTTGTATTTAATATGTGGAGAAAATCGCTTTCGTATGCAAAACATGTTCCTGAAAAAAATGTAAACCTGTGTTAGTAAAAAGAACATTGTGGATGTCGACCTAGAAGCTGAAATTAAACTTATTTAGAAAAAAAACCACAATTCTCTGTCTTTGTCAGTCAGGGAGGGGGAGGGAGAGGAGGAGAGAGGGAGAGGGAGAGAGAGGGAGAAGGGGAGAAGGGGAGAGAGTGAGAGGGAAGAGGGGGAGAGAGAAGGAGAGGGGGAGAGAAGGAGAGGGGGAAGGGGAGAAGGAGAGGGGGAGAGAGGAGAGGGGAAGGGGAGAAGGGGAGAGGGAGAGGGGGAGAGAGGGAGAACGGGAGAGAGGGAGAAGGGGAGAGGGAGAGAGAGAGAGAGAGGGGAGAGAGAAAGAGAGAGGGGGAGAGAGAGAGAGGGGGGAGAGAGAGAGAGGGGAGAGAGAGAGAGAGAGAGAGAGAGAGAGAGAGAGAGAGAGAGAGAGAGAGAGAGAGAGAGAGAGGGAGAGGGGGAGAGAGGGAGAGAGGGAGGGAGGGAGGGAGGGAGGGAGAGAGAGAGAGAGAGAGAGAGAGAGAGAGAGAGAGAGAGAGAGAGAGAGAGAGAGAGAGAGAGAGAGAGAGAGAGAGAGAGAGAGAGAGACAGACAGACAGACAGAGAGAGAGAGAGAGAGAGAGAAAGAGACAGAGAGACAGAAGCAAAGAGACAAAATAGAAAAAAATAGAAAGAAACAAAAACAGAAAAAAAAACAGAAAAAAGGTAAACAAACAGACATCGAATCCTGGAAATCCCATCTCCCTCTCCTGCGCATGGACCCCGCCGCCGCCCCCCTGGACTCACATGGCGACCCCCAGGAGAGCGGACATGGTGAGGATCGTGGTGATGCAGAGTGTCATGCGGCCTGGGATGGCATCTGGGGGCACCAGCAGGGACACGAAGGACACCACCACGAACAGGCCCGACGGTAAGTACACCTGCAGGAGCACGTAGGTTATCTGCCGCGTCAGGTGTACCCGGAAGGCCAGCGCGGGGTAGGTACCTAAGAGGAGAGAGGAAAAAGGTAAATAAAAAGGTGGAAAAAGAAAGAAAACGAAAGCTAAGATATTGTGGCGTATGTAGCCGCAGTCATAAGCGAGAATAACTAAGGTCAAAATTAAAAGGCCTCTATTATCATTATTACAATTGCTATTATCATTATTATCATCATCATTACAATAATAATTATCATCATCATCTGAGAGGCAGCCATTCTCAGTCGACTCAGCTGTGGGTGAGTACTAGCATGCTGACGTCAACATGTTGGGGTCAAAGTCGGGGCGGAAAGGAACAGGTCACCCTACCGTATCATCCCGCTACTTCATAAGCTTATTTCTCTACGAACATGGCTCTAACGACCACTTAGATAATGGACCAATTTGACTTTGAATACTCATCTATCTAGAAATGGATTAATCGTGTCCAAATAAAATATTATGTTTTGTAATCTTTAGTTATCAGACACGCGAGGACGTATAGACCTAGATATAGATAAAGTCAAAGAACTAAAAGATATATTTACAGATACAATCATGGATAAATTCCTAGAAAGATAACGCAAAAATCATAGATAAACTCACAGACTGACAGATAAACTTTTGAAGACACAAAATAAAACCCCAAACAAGTACACAAAAATAAACCCATGAACAAAGACAGACAAAAATAAACAAAAGACACAATCCAATTTCATAAACAAATCCAGAGAAACAAACATCCACACACGCACACAAAAAAAAAAACAACTCACAAAGAAAAACACGAAACACAAAAAAGCAACAACAAACAAGTCCACAACAACAAGACACAAGACAAAAAAAAATCTACAAAACAACAAAAACAAACCAATCCACAAAAAACAAAGACACAAACCAACCCACAAAACAATAAAAACAAACTCACAAAAACAAAAACAAATCCACAACAAACAAACAAATCCAAAAAAAAAGACAAAAACAAATCCACAACAAACAAAAAATCCACAAAAACAAACAGACAAATCCACAAAAAACAAAAACAAATCCACAAAACAACAAACACAAACAAACTCACAAAAACACAAACAC
>NC_091586.1:374652-389652 GCF_042767895.1 Penaeus vannamei
GGAGAGAGGGAGAGAGAGAGAGAGGGGGGGGGGAGGGATGGAGAGAGAGAGAGAGAGAGAGAGAGAGAGAGAGAGAGAGAGGGAGGGAGAGGGAGGGAGGGAGGGAGGGAGGGAGGGAGGGAGGGAGGGGGAGGGGGAGGGGGAGGGGGAGGGGAGGGAAGAAGGGAGGGAGAGAGGGAGAGGAGAGGGAGGGAGAGAGAGAGAGAGAGAGAGAGAGAGGAGAGAGAGAGAGAGAGAGAGAGAGAGAGAGATAGATAGATAGATAGAGAGAGAGAGAGAGAGAGAGAGAGAGAGAGAGAGAAGAGAGAAGAGAGAAGCGAGAAGAGAGAGAAGCGAGAAGAGAGAAAAGCGAGAAGAGAGAGAAGCGAGAAGAGAGAGAAGCGAGAAGAGAAGAGAAGAGGAGAAGAGGAAAGTAGGAAAGAAAAGAGAACAGAGAGGAGAAGAGAAGTACAGAACACATAAAAAGCGAGACAAAACAAAAGATGAATAACAGAGAATAGGCAAGAGACGGAAGGCATACTGTAATAATACAGTATGCCTTCCATCTCCCGCCTATGCCAGTACCATCAACATAACTAGATTAAAAAGTCTTCAAATCTCCAATTCAGGATATTTTACCCGAAAGGACCATTTCTTTTAAAGTGGACAAATTTGTTCTTTTAGGAAGTAAAGGGTTACATACTCACCCCATTAACCTCATCGATTTTCGGCAAGTTTCTCACCAGGACAGAAATTCCCACTTCTAATGGTTCGGCTGAAAAAAGAAAGGAAGAAGAAATACAAAACCTGCAGCTAAATAAATGATATACTTATGCAAAAAGGGTAATAAGAGCCATTCCTTTTGGCATTGATAAAAAACAGCTTGGATTATGCATATCTTCAGAGAACAGCAAATGCGAGGGTTTAGTTCTTAATATGAATAGCCTGTTAACACTGACACACTGTTTGGTAATTGCAGCAATGATGGTTATAGTATGTATGATAATAAAAAATAGCGACACTACGAATGGAAAATGGAAATAGCGTTGATAACAGCGGTGATGAGAATAATAATCGCTAATAATAGTAATAATAATGATGATGTGATAGCAACAACAACATAACATTAGCAATATCAACAATATTTGAAGCTGCAGAATGAGCATGGACGAAAACACAACTATTAATAACGTAAAACACCAGTAAATTAGTAGTACCAGTAACACAGCAGTAACAACACTACCTCGGTTCTGCTGTACGAATCCCTTCCTAAAAACAGCTGATCGCTTTTTCTTTCTCTCTCTTTTTTATGAAGCGTTACATTTTCCTCAATACGTTCTATTCTCGTGCTTTGTTATCTGTAGGTGTGCCTTTCTCCAAAATCGCTTTGTTAACTTTATCGCAAATGAGACAATAGCTACTTAGTAATGAGAGTAACAGCATGAAATTGTGAGCAAGAAAGGAATCAACGTTCTTTTAATGGAAGTCTTTTTCATTATTCAAGAACGTTTACAGAACAATGTTATTTATCATGCTTTATGAGGAGGACGGAAACATGAAATTAAAAAACCGAACGGAGGGGAATATATCAATTTATTTTCATTTCACCAAAATAAAACTCGCATAGACGGAGGCGAAAAATAATGTGCTTGGATAAATAATTTAAAAAAGCTTTATGTTTGAAAGAAACTTAGGAATAATAATAATGATAATAATAATGATTATAATAATAATAATGAAATCATCAATTATCATAATAACAATGATAATTATGTTCCTACCACTACTCCTACTGAGTAACCATAATAATATAAATGATAATAATAATAAAAATTATCACAATAATAACAACAGCAGCAACAACAACAATAACAACAACAACAATGAAAATAATAATAATAATCGAAATAAACCAAATCGAAAATGTAAAACAGGTGAATAAGTCAGACAACCCATAGATCATAGAACCGCATGCAAAATTTCTAGCCTTCGTAGACCCAGAAAATAAAAATAAAAATAAAAATAAGCAACTCGGTCAGCTGGAAGACCGAGTGTTGCCATACACGTGTCATTTTTGGGGAAGACTTCCTTGCGGTAATTGGGGCCTGTGTAGGTCGTCCATTCCTCTGTCGGGATCTCTGGGGTGCTGTTGTGGGCTGTGGCGCTGCGAATGGATTTATTTATTGGTATTAATGACACGGGGATAAGGTCTATATTCCATGCTTATGACTAGGTAACTTGAGTCTAGACTGTAAAGTGGAAAAATGGGAGATTGTGGTCGTACTAAGTGGCAGAAAGTGGGAAAATATACTGTATGTATGTACAATATGTGTGTGTGTGTGTGTGTGTGTGTGTGTGTGTGTGTGTGTGTGTGTGTGTGTGTGTGTGTGTGTGTGTGTGTGTGTGTGTGTGTGTGTTGTGTGTGTGTACGATTTAACTTATTTATCTATTTTATTAAATTCCTATTTTTCCTTTGAGCCCCCCCCCCTGCATCGAGAAATTACTATTAAAATAATTAAAATAATTGCGTTTGTGGCTAACTCACTCGCAATCACAACAATAAATGAAAATAACAATCCCTTGATGTGTATATTGTTACACGAGGTCGCAGAATAAGCAAAGAGAAAGAAAGAAATTTACCTCACAAATAAAGTCGCATATATCAAACTCTTCAATAAGTTAGCCGCCATGTTTCAGTTCAGCGATGACGTCATGACCCGGTGTTCGTGCTGAGGTGACCCTGACTTCAAACACTTCATTGCTTGCTGTGTTAAAAGAAATAAAGACAATTGTTATAAGTGTTTTTTTTTTTCTTTCGTATTCTTTTACGAATCAGGGGAAATATTAATTTCTCTTCCACGTAGAAATTATATATCCAGTGTTTACCCATGGAATATAATGGAGGGACAGTGTCTCATGCACAGACCTGGACAAACCTGACGTTCGTTAATGGAGAGGAATGATCATTTTTTTTTCCTTATATCACGCTTTTAAGACTTTTTAAAAGCCTGACAAGGAAGCGGTTCATATTAAAAACAGGGTTTCAAAACTGCAACATATGCGTGAGCTACAAAAGAAAAGTTCTACAAGCAAAATCAGCTTATAATACACGGTTAGAATAACTTTCGCCTTTCTCTCTACCTAATTTAATACCAAGTGCGTGATAATTATTAACTTCTACATACCCCAAGTCACAAAGAAGGAGACCCTGTAATATACATAAAAAATGAAATTAGGTGACATTCCTTTTTTTTTCTTTCCCTCTCGCGGCAATAATCACAACTATGTCAAAAGCAATAACCTTAATGTGTTGTCGCCATTGTAGGCATACCTTTTCTTATTTTTTTGTTGAAGATTAATGGGGAATAATGCCTTGTCAGCATAAGTCTTTCGCTGGGAGTCAAAGTTATAATGACTTATATTGATTTTGAAAACAATTATCAGTACTGGGGATAATCATGATAATAACAGCACCAACATAATAATTATTATATATATGATAGTAATGATGATGATAATGACAATGATGATAATAATTATCAGAATTAGTTATAATTATACAACAAAACAGCAAAAACTGCTTTAATAATACCAGCAACAATAACATGCATTACTACCACTACTAAATGATATAAATATATGTATTAGAGAAAGGATGTAAACTATATAAAACACATGTTCATATTCGTCAGGGAACGACGATAAAATACATTCAGAGCTATAATTCTGTCAGCCAATTGCTAGCTTTGATGATTTAATCGGCTTGTGGATAAATGCTGATTTGTTTTGCATTTACAGCTTCAGGAACAAAATAAAAGTTATAAGAGCACGGGAGGGGGAAGGGGGAGAGAGAGGGGGAGGGGGGCTGTTCCGATCTTTGTAGATCCGACACAGATAATATATAGAACACTCTATAGATTTTAATACTGGTTATGATATAGGAAATTATAAGCAGAATAATAAAGAAGGTCCCATAAAGAACTATGAATGAGTGAAAAGAGTGACCAAGCATGCATACCAGCTAAAAGAATAAACAAATAATAACATAATTAAGCAAACGGCCGCATTTACTGTAAAAAAAAAGGTCCGTAAACAAAGATCAATATTCTGTGTCCGTGGATTGTATTTTTCAATAAATAATGAGACGCAAATAATTTCCCAACATAATTTCCTCATTCTAAAATCCTCAGAATCATTTCTTAGTAAAGGATTGTTTACTTCAGCAAATGCATCCCACAATATCTTTTAAATTAAGAATTTGTGAAATCTCTGGATATGGATATTCTCTAGACCTGAATATCTGTGCTGAAATGTGCAGCTGAAACCGACCATTTTTTATGTTAAAAGTATAAATAACAATTCTATATTAATTTATATTACTATTAACTTTATATTACTAGTTTTGCTCGCATTCAAGGGGAATATAACATTTGAGACATTTGTAAATACGATAACTTATTCAAGACGAAGAAGTGTCTTGCAACTCCGAACGCATATGAAAAGTTTTTCTTTGTCAATATTCTAACATTCGAATCAATGTTGAGGTTAATTAAGAGGTGAAAGAATTAATTGCCTTCCAATATAGCGTATTATTGTGCGTAATTCGGCGCCAAGGTTTAAACAATCGAAGAAAATACGTTTTTTCCGTTACACGTGAATTCAAAATACATCGTCATGTTTCCCCATTGCAGTGTTAAGTGACCCTCGCTTTTTATATCAACACGAATCACACGAATCTTTGTTTAAGCATTAAACAAATACGATACAGGTTGGCCCCGAAAGTTTAATAACTAGTTTTAACTGACGACCAATTCATATAAAACATGCAGTACTTTATTGCTGGACTTCCTTAGCATGTTTGCACACCTCATCAGCTATGGTGAATGCATAGAGCCAACAGATTAATATAAGGAATGATTAATAAATAAAGCAGCGTCATACCTGCCAGAAATATACCATAATAAAATATTATTACCTATTCTGCTTAAGTCCTTCCAACGCAATCGAACAATTCCCGCGCGAACGAACAGCGTTTCATGACACGTATTTATGCTTGACTTTTACTCTCTTCGTTTTTGCTGTCTATTGAAAGATCAAATTGTCCAACAATATTTCGCCGGGATAAAATAGCCGAGGATCTATGAAAAAAATAGGCGAGGGTTTGCTAGGTTTAGGATACGTAAAGAGGTAGGGCCTAAGAACCATATGAGGGGCTGGTCCTTTATTATCTCTATAAATCATTTCCTGGGGGCTGGTCCTTTATCAAGTATCTCTAAAGTATTTCCTGGGGGCTGGTCCTTTACTAATTAAGTATCTTTGTAAATCATTTCCTGGGGGCTGGTCCTTTATCAAGTATCTCTATAAATCATTTCCTGGGGGCTGGTCCTTTATCAAGTATCTCTAAAGTATTTCCTGGGGGCTGGTCCTTTATCAAGTATCTCTATAAATCATTTCCTGGGGGCTGGTCCTTTATTAAGTATCTCTATGAATCATTTCCTGGGGGCTGGTCCTTTATTAAGTATCTATAAATCATTTCCTGGGGGCTGGTCCTTTATCAAGTATCTCTATGAATCATTTCCTGGGGGCTGGTCCTTTATCAAGTATCTCTATAAATCATTCCCTGGGGGCTGGTCCTTTATCAAGTATCTCTATAAATCATCTCCTGGGGCTGGTCCTTTATTAAGTATCTCTATAAATCATTTCCTGGGGCTGGTCCTTTATTAAGTATCTCTATAAATAATTTCCTGGGGGCTGGTCCTTTATCAAGTATCTCTATGAACCATTTCCTGGGGGCTGGTCCTTTATCAAGTATCTCTATAAATCATTTCCTGGGGGCTGGTCCTTTATTAAGTATCTCTATAAATCATTTCCTGGGGGCTGGTCCTTTATCAAGTATCTCTATAAATCATTTCCTGGGGGCTGGTCCTTTATCAAGTATCTCTATAAATCATTTCCTGGGGGCTGGTCCTTTATCAAGTATCTCTATAAATCATTTCCTGTGGGCTGGTCCTTTATCAAGTATCTCTATAAATCATTTCCTAGGGGCTGGTCCTTTATCAAGTATCTCTATAAATCATTTCCTAGGGGCTGGTCCTTTATCAAGTATCTCTATAAATCATTTCCTGTGGGCTGGTCCTTTATCAAGTATCTCTATAAATCATTTCCTGTGGGCTGGTCCTTTATCAAGTATCTCTATAAATCATTTCCTAGGGGCTGGTCCTTTATCAAGTATCTCTATAAATCATTTCCTAGGGGCTGGTCCTTTATCAAGTATCTCTATGAATCATTTCCTGGGGGCTGGTCCTTTATCAAGTATCTCTATAAATCATTTCCTGGGGGCTGGTCCTTTATTAAGTATCTCTATAAATCATTTCCTAGGGGCTGGTCCTTTATCAAGTATCTCTATAAATCATTTCCTAGGGGCTGGTCCTTTATCAAGTATCTCTATAAATCATTTCCTGTGGGCTGGTCCTTTATCAAGTATCTCTATAAATCATTTCCTGGGGGCTGGTCCTTTATCAAGTATCTCTATAAATCATTTCCTGTGGGCTGGTCCTTTATCAAGTATCTCTATAAATCATTTCCTGGGGGCTGGTCCTTTATCAAGTATCTCTATAAATCATTTCCTGTGGGCTGGTCCTTTATCAAGTATCTCTATAAATCATTTCCTGGGGGCTGGTCCTTTATCAAGTATCTCTATGAATCATTTCCTGGGGGCTGGTCCTTTATCAAGTATCTCTATAAATCATTTCCTGGGGGCTGGTCCTTTATCAAGTATCTCTATAAATCATTTCCTGTGGGCTGGTCCTTTATCAAGTATCTCTATAAATCATTTCCTGGGGGCTGGTCCTTTATCAAGTATCTCTATAAATCATTTCCTGGGGGCTGGTCCTTTATCAAGTATCTCTATAAATCATTTCCTAGGGGCTGGTCCTTTATCAAGTATCTCTATAAATCATTTCCTGGGGGCTGGTCCTTTATTAAGTATCTCTATAAATCATTTCCTGTGGGCTGGTCCTTTATCAAGTATCTCTATAAATCATTTCCTAGGGGCTGGTCCTTTATCAAGTATCTCTATAAATCATTTCCTGTGGGCTGGTCCTTTATCAAGTATCTCTATAAATCATTTCCTGGGGGCTGGTCCTTTATCAAGTATCTCTATGAATCATTTCCTGGGGGCTGGTCCTTTATTAATTAAGTATCTCTATAAATCATTTCCTGGGGGCTGGTCCTTTATCAAGTATCTCTATGAATCATTTCCTAGGGGCTGGTCCTTTATTAATTAAGTATCTCTATGAATCATTTCCTGGGGGCTGGTCCTTTATCAAGTATCTCTATAAATCATTTCCTGGGGGCTGGTCCTTTATCAAGTATCTCTATAAATCATTTCCTGGGGGCTGGTCCTTTATCAAGTATCTCTATAAATCATTTCCTGGGGGCTGGTCCTTTATCAAGTATCTCTATAAATCATTTCCTGGGGGCTGGTCCTTTATCAAGTATCTCTATAAATCATTTCCTGGGGGCTGGTCCTTTATTAAGTATCTCTATAAATCATTTCCTGGGGGCTGGTCCTTTATCAAGTATCTCTATAAATCATTTCCTGGGGGCTGGTCCTTTATCAAGTATCTCTATAAATCATTTCCTGGGGGCTGGTCCTTTATTAAGTATCTCTATAAATCATTCCCTGGGGGCTGGTCCTTTATTAAGTATCTCTATGAATCATTTCCTGGGGGCTGGTCCTTTATTAAGTATCTCTATGAATCATTTCCTGGGGGCTGGTCCTTTATTAAGTATCTCTATAAATCATTTCCTGGGGGCTGGTCCTTTATCAAGTATCTCTATAAATCATTTCCTGGGGGCTGGTCCTTTATCAAGTATCTCTATAAATCATTTCCTGGGGGCTGGTCCTTTATCAAGTATCTCTATAAATCATTTCCTGGGGGCTGGTCCTTTATCAAGTATCTCTATGAACCATTTCCTGGGGGCTGGTCCTTTATCAAGTATCTCTATAAATCATTTCCTGGGGGCTGGTCCTTTATTAAGTATCTCTATAAATCATTTCCTAGGGGCTGGTCCTTTATCAAGTATCTCTATGAACCATTTCCTGGGGGCTGGTCCTTTATCAAGTATCTCTATAAATCATTTCCTGGGGGCTGGTCCTTTATCAAGTATCTCTATGAATCATTTCCTGGGGGCTGGTCCTTTATCAAGTATCTCTATAAATCATTTCCTGGGGGCTGGTCCTTTATCAAGTATCTCTATAAATCATTTCCTGGGGGCTGGTCCTTTATCAAGTATCTCTATAAATCATTTCCTGGGGGCTGGTCCTTTATTAAGTATCTCTATGAATCATTTCCTGGGGGCTGGTCCTTTATCAAGTATCTCTATGAATCATTTCCTGGGGGCTGGTCCTTTATTAAGTATCTCTATAAATCATTTCCTGGGGGCTGGTCCTTTATCAAGTATCTCTATAAATCATTTCCTGGGGGCTGGTCCTTTATCAAGTATCTCTATAAATCATTTCCTGGGGGCTGGTCCTTTATCAAGTATCTCTATAAATCATTTCCTGGGGGCTGGTCCTTTATCAAGTATCTCTATAAATCATTTCCTGGGGGCTGGTCCTTTATCAAGTATCTCTATAAATCATTTCCTGGGGGCTGGTCCTTTATCAAGTATCTCTATAAATCATTTCCTGGGGGCTGGTCCTTTATCAAGTATCTCTATAAATCATTTCCTGGGGGCTGGTCCTTTATCAAGTATCTCTATAAATCATTTCCTGGGGGCTGGTCCTTTATCAAGTATCTCTATAAATCATTTCCTGGGGGCTGGTCCTTTATCAAGTATCTCTATAAATCATTTCCTGGGGGCTGGTCCTTTATCAAGTATCTCTATAAATCATTTCCTGGGGGCTGGTCCTTTATCAAGTATCTCTATAAATCATTTCCTGGGGGCTGGTCCTTTATCAAGTATCTCTATGAATCATTTCCTGGGGGCTGGTCCTTTATCAAGTATCTCTATAAATCATTTCCTGGGGGCTGGTCCTTTATCAAGTATCTCTATAAATCATTTCCTGGGGGCTGGTCCTTTATCAAGTATCTCTATAAATCATTTCCTGGGGGCTGGTCCTTTATCAAGTATCTCTATGAATCATTTCCTGGGGGCTGGTCCTTTATCAAGTATCTCTATAAATCATTTCCTGGGGGCTGGTCCTTTATCAAGTATCTCTATAAATCATTTCCTGGGGGCTGGTCCTTTATCAAGTATCTCTATAAATCATTTCCTGGGGGCTGGTCCTTTATTAAGTATCTCTATAAATCATTTCCTGGGGGCTGGTCCTTTATCAAGTATCTCTATAAATCATTTCCTGGGGGCTGGTCCTTTATCAAGTATCTCTATGAATCATTTCCTGGGGGCTGGTCCTTTATCAAGTATCTCTATAAATCATTTCCTGGGGGCTGGTCCTTTATCAAGTATCTCTATAAATCATTTCCTGGGGGCTGGTCCTTTATCAAGTATCTCTATAAATCATTTCCTGGGGGCTGGTCCTTTATCAAGTATCTCTATAAATCATTTCCTGGGGGCTGGTCCTTTATCAAGTATCTCTATAAATCATTTCCTGGGGGCTGGTCCTTTATCAAGTATCTCTATAAATCATTTCCTGGGGGCTGGTCCTTTATCAAGTATCTCTATAAATCATTTCCTGGGGGCTGGTCCTTTATCAAGTATCTCTATAAATCATTTCCTGGGGGCTGGTCCTTTATCAAGTATCTCTATAAATCATTTCCTGGGGGCTGGTCCTTTATCAAGTATCTCTATAAATCATTTCCTGGGGGCTGGTCCTTTATCAAGTATCTCTATAAATCATTTCCTGGGGGCTGGTCCTTTATCAAGTATCTCTATAAATCATTTCCTGGGGGCTGGTCCTTTATCAAGTATCTCTATAAATCATTTCCTGGGGGCTGGTCCTTTATCAAGTATCTCTATAAATCATTTCCTGGGGGCTGGTCCTTTATCAAGTATCTCTATAAATCATTTCCTGGGGGCTGGTCCTTTATCAAGTATCTCTATAAATCATTTCCTGGGGGCTGGTCCTTTATCAAGTATCTCTATAAATCATTTCCTGGGGGCTGGTCCTTTATCAAGTATCTCTATAAATCATTTCCTGGGGGCTGGTCCTTTATCAAGTATCTCTATAAATCATTTCCTGGGGGCTGGTCCTTTATCAAGTATCTCTATAAATCATTTCCTGGGGGCTGGTCCTTTATCAAGTATCTCTATAAATCATTTCCTGGGGGCTGGTCCTTTATCAAGTATCTCTATAAATCATTTCCTGGGGGCTGGTCCTTTATCAAGTATCTCTATAAATCATTTCCTGGGGGCTGGTCCTTTATCAAGTATCTCTATAAATCATTTCCTGGGGGCTGGTCCTTTATCAAGTATCTCTATAAATCATTTCCTGGGGGCTGGTCCTTTATCAAGTATCTCTATAAATCATTTCCTGGGGGCTGGTCCTTTATCAAGTATCTCTATAAATCATTTCCTGGGGGCTGGTCCTTTATCAAGTATCTCTATAAATCATTTCCTGGGGGCTGGTCCTTTATCAAGTATCTCTATAAATCATTTCCTGGGGGCTGGTCCTTTATCAAGTATCTCTATAAATCATTTCCTGGGGGCTGGTCCTTTATCAAGTATCTCTATAAATCATTTCCTGGGGGCTGGTCCTTTATCAAGTATCTCTATAAATCATTTCCTGGGGGCTGGTCCTTTATCAAGTATCTCTATAAATCATTTCCTGGGGGCTGGTCCTTTATCAAGTATCTCTATAAATCATTTCCTGGGGGCTGGTCCTTTATCAAGTATCTCTATAAATCATTTCCTGGGGGCTGGTCCTTTATCAAGTATCTCTATAAATCATTTCCTGGGGGCTGGTCCTTTATCAAGTATCTCTATAAATCATTTCCTGGGGGCTGGTCCTTTATCAAGTATCTCTATAAATCATTTCCTGGGGGCTGGTCCTTTATCAAGTATCTCTATAAATCATTTCCTGGGGGCTGGTCCTTTATCAAGTATCTCTATAAATCATTTCCTGGGGGCTGGTCCTTTATCAAGTATCTCTATAAATCATTTCCTGGGGGCTGGTCCTTTATCAAGTATCTCTATGAATCATTTCCTGGGGGCTGGTCCTTTATCAAGTATCTCTATAAATCATTTCCTGGGGGCTGGTCCTTTATCAAGTATCTCTATAAATCATTTCCTGGGGGCTGGTCCTTTATCAAGTATCTCTATAAATCATTTCCTGGGGGCTGGTCCTTTATCAAGTATCTCTATAAATCATTTCCTGGGGGCTGGTCCTTTATCAAGTATCTCTATAAATCATTTCCTGGGGGCTGGTCCTTTATCAAGTATCTCTATAAATCATTTCCTGGGGGCTGGTCCTTTATCAAGTATCTCTATAAATCATTTCCTGGGGGCTGGTCCTTTATCAAGTATCTCTATAAATCATTTCCTGGGGGCTGGTCCTTTATCAAGTATCTCTATAAATCATTTCCTGGGGGCTGGTCCTTTATTAAGTATCTCTATAAATCATTTCCTGGGGGCTGGTCCTTTATCAAGTATCTCTATAAATCATTTCCTGGGGGCTGGTCCTTTATTAAGTATCTCTATAAATCATTTCCTGGGGGCTGGTCCTTTATCAAGTATCTCTATAAATCATTTCCTGGGGGCTGGTCCTTTATCAAGTATCTCTATAAATCATTTCCTGGGGGCTGGTCCTTTATCAAGTATCTCTATAAATCATTTCCTGGGGGCTGGTCCTTTATCAAGTATCTCTATAAATCATTTCCTGGGGGCTGGTCCTTTATCAAGTATCTCTATAAATCATTTCCTGGGGGCTGGTCCTTTATCAAGTATCTCTATAAATCATTTCCTGGGGGCTGGTCCTTTATCAAGTATCTCTATAAATCATTTCCTGGGGGCTGGTCCTTTATCAAGTATCTCTATAAATCATTTCCTGGGGGCTGGTCCTTTATCAAGTATCTCTATAAATCATTTCCTGGGGGCTGGTCCTTTATCAAGTATCTCTATGAATCATTTCCTGGGGGCTGGTCCTTTATCAAGTATCTCTATAAATCATTTCCTGGGGGCTGGTCCTTTATCAAGTATCTCTATAAATCATTTCCTGGGGGCTGGTCCTTTATTAAGTATCTCTATAAATCATTTCCTGGGGGCTGGTCCTTTATCAAGTATCTCTATAAATCATTTCCTGGGGGCTGGTCCTTTATCAAGTATCTCTATAAATCATTTCCTGGGGGCTGGTCCTTTATTAAGTATCTCTATAAATCATTTCCTGGGGGCTGGTCCTTTATCAAGTATCTCTATAAATCATTTCCTGGGGGCTGGTCCTTTATCAAGTATCTCTATAAATCATTTCCTGGGGGCTGGTCCTTTATCAAGTATCTCTATAAATCATTTCCTGGGGGCTGGTCCTTTATCAAGTATCTCTATAAATCATTTCCTGGGGGCTGGTCCTTTATCAAGTATCTCTATAAATCATTTCCTGGGGGCTGGTCCTTTATCAAGTATCTCTATAAATCATTTCCTGGGGGCTGGTCCTTTATTAAGTATCTCTATGAATCATTTCCTGGGGGCTGGTCCTTTATCAAGTATCTCTATAAATCATTTCCTGGGGGCTGGTCCTTTATCAAGTATCTCTATGAATCATTTCCTGGGGGCTGGTCCTTTATCAAGTATCTCTATAAATCATTTCCTGGGGGCTGGTCCTTTATCAAGTATCTCTATAAATCATTTCCTGGGGGCTGGTCCTTTATCAAGTATCTCTATAAATCATTTCCTGGGGGCTGGTCCTTTATCAAGTATCTCTATAAATCATTTCCTGGGGGCTGGTCCTTTATCAAGTATCTCTATAAATCATTTCCTGGGGGCTGGTCCTTTATCAAGTATCTCTATAAATCATTTCCTGGGGGCTGGTCCTTTATCAAGTATCTCTATAAATCATTTCCTGGGGGCTGGTCCTTTATCAAGTATCTCTATAAATCATTTCCTGGGGGCTGGTCCTTTATCAAGTATCTCTATAAATCATTTCCTGGGGGCTGGTCCTTTATTAAGTATCTCTATAAATCATTTCCTGGGGGCTGGTCCTTTATCAAGTATCTCTATAAATCATTTCCTGGGGGCTGGTCCTTTATCAAGTATCTCTATAAATCATTTCCTGGGGGCTGGTCCTTTATCAAGTATCTCTATAAATCATTTCCTGGGGGCTGGTCCTTTATCAAGTATCTCTATAAATCATTTCCTGGGGGCTGGTCCTTTATTAAGTATCTCTATGAATCATTTCCTGGGGGCTGGTCCTTTATTAAGTATCTCTATAAATCATTTCCTGGGGGCTGGTCCTTTATCAAGTATCTCTATAAATCATTTCCTGGGGGCTGGTCCTTTATCAAGTATCTCTATAAATCATTTCCTGGGGGCTGGTCCTTTATCAAGTATCTCTATAAATCATTTCCTGGGGGCTGGTCCTTTATCAAGTATCTCTATAAATCATTTCCTGGGGGCTGGTCCTTTATCAAGTATCTCTATAAATCATTTCCTGGGGGCTGGTCCTTTATCAAGTATCTCTATAAATCATTTCCTGGGGGCTGGTCCTTTATCAAGTATCTCTATAAATCATTTCCTGGGGGCTGGTCCTTTATCAAGTATCTCTATAAATCATTTCCTGGGGGCTGGTCCTTTATTAAGTATCTCTATAAATCATTTCCTGGGGGCTGGTCCTTTATCAAGTATCTCTATAAATCATTTCCTGGGGGCTGGTCCTTTATTAAGTATCTCTATAAATCATTTCCTGGGGGCTGGTCCTTTATTAAGTATCTCTATGAATCATTTCCTGGGGGCTGGTCCTTTATTAAGTATCTCTATAAATCATTTCCTGGGGGCTGGTCCTTTATCAAGTATCTCTATGAATCATTTCCTGGGGGCTGGTCCTTTATTAAGTATCTCTATAAATCATTTCCTGGGGGCTGGTCCTTTATCAAGTATCTCTATGAATCATTTCCTGGGGGCTGGTCCTTTATTAAGTATCTCTATGAATCATTTCCTGGGGGCTGGTCCTTTATCAAGTATCTCTATGAATCATTTCCTGGGGGCTGGTCCTTTATTAAGTATCTCTATAAATCATTTCCTGGGGGCTGGTCCTTTATCAAGTATCTCTATAAATCATTTCCTGGGGGCTGGTCCTTTATTAAGTATCTCTATAAATCATTTCCTGGGGGCTGGTCCTTTATCAAGTATCTCTATGAATCATTTCCTGGGGGCTGGTCCTTTATTAAGTATCTCTATAAATCATTTCCTGGGGGCTGGTCCTTTATCAAGTATCTCTATAAATCATTTCCTGGGGGCTGGTCCTTTATCAAGTATCTCTATAAATCATTTCCTGGGGGCTGGTCCTTTATCAAGTATCTCTATAAATCATTTCCTGGGGGCTGGTCCTTTATCAAGTATCTCTATGAATCATTTCCTGGGGGCTGGTCCTTTATCAAGTATCTCTATAAATCATTTCCTGGGGGCTGGTCCTTTATTAAGTATCTCTATAAATCATTTCCTGGGGGCTGGTCCTTTATCAAGTATCTCTATAAATCATTTCCTGGGGGCTGGTCCTTTATTAAGTATCTCTATAAATCATTTCCTGGGGGCTGGTCCTTTATCAAGTATCTCTATAAATCATTTCCTGGGGGCTGGTCCTTTATCAAGTATCTCTATAAATCATTTCCTGGGGGCTGGTCCTTTATCAAGTATCTCTATGAATCATTTCCTGGGGGCTGGTCCTTTATCAAGTATCTCTATAAATCATTTCCTGGGGGCTGGTCCTTTATCAAGTATCTCTATGAATCATTTCCTGGGGGCTGGTCCTTTATCAAGTATCTCTATAAATCATTTCCTGGGGGCTGGTCCTTTATCAAGTATCTCTATAAATCATTTCCTGGGGGCTGGTCCTTTATTAAGTATCTC
>NC_091586.1:397152-407152 GCF_042767895.1 Penaeus vannamei
TTACCCGATTCTAAAAACACAAAGAAAATGGATATAAGAAGCTACATGAGTTATACCAAACATTTCCCATTTTCTCTGACTTCTTCGCCAAAGAAAACGGCGGCCCACGTGAAGCCTCATGGAGTGTAAACAACATCTGTGAGCGAGGAAAAGTGATGAAAATGAGGTCGTTCATTCCAAATATCGTGAGTAACTCTCATAACTCTGACTTCCGAGATTATCTACGGCGCTTATGCACCCCGTGGATCTTGACATGATGTATTTTTCGGCCTGTAATGGGAGAGAAGGGTAATTTTCGCAAGAGGGTCAGGGCAGTGTGGTTTTGAATCGAGGTTGATTTGCCTCCTTTTCTCGTCGTATTATTTGAGAAATCGAGAGGTTTTGGTGATTGTTCTTGTATTGTGTGGAATAGAATAGAGTAGATAGGTTTGGTAGTGTGACGATAATGAATGGCACAGAGCGAGAGTTTAGAGCTGGCCATACCAGACTTCATTTTAAAAAATCTTGTGTCATTCTTAAAAAATCTCTTAGGGATACTTCTTAATCTTGAGATTTCCCTGTTTTAAGTGTATAGGGATTTTATTAAATTGATTAGGTGTGTAGGTAAGTATAGAGAATGAAATCGAACTATGTTTGGTGCCATTAATCTTAAGAATAACTCTTCTGTTCAGTGATGATTCTTCATGATCTACCAGTTGGTGTGCTTCATCAGTTGGTATGTAAGTCATTTACTGTAAAACCACAGTACAGACACATTATAAGGTATTATTTCTATCCTAAAAGTTGTATTTAAAGTGCTTTCATTTGGCATCAAAGAGACGGTAGCTATAGTTGTAAGCGAAAGGTACTTTAGATAGTAAATGAGCTTCTCTTTGAAGAGTATTGTAGTTAGTATGCAGAATGTGGCACTTATATGATTAGAGAGCTTAATTTTTTGATTTGTATGGAAAAAGTATGGAAGAGTTTTCACTATCCAGGCAAGAAAGATCCTTATGTGGTACAGTAACTCCGATACTAATAACATTGAAGGCAGGACAGACTTCTGTTAGAGACAGCTCAGACTTGGGTTAGTACTGAAGATGATAATTTCCTCATTCCTTACGAGAGGTTTTGGTTGATAGCAGGGTGGGTGATAGATAATGAGCGGTGTTTCTAGCATAAGGGTAGGGCAGAGTAAACACAGCTATCATATTCCAATTATGAATTTTTTGAAACAGAGAAAAGATTTGACAATATTTTGTAAATTTGCCTGCCAAATCATTTGGAAGTGTAGGTAACACAATGCCAATCATAGTTTCATTGGATCAGTAATCACATTTGTCACAGCGAGATTGATAACCAATCACAGATATATCACAGGCTGTTTAACCCCTCGAATCTGGTTGCATCACAGCAGTCGTATGGATGAAAGTACGGGTATTAGGCTTTCATAAATGGCATCTATGCCAGGTGTGTCATTCGTAGGCTGGGCACAGGTGAACGCTCGTGTTCGGTGACAAACCTTATTTTTTTGTGATATTCATTTAACTGTAATGCAACCTGTGCCGCTGGTCATAGCAGCCTGGAACACGATGCTAAGCACGGAAGTATCGTCTTCCCAGGTGCCAGCACTCTTCTAGTTATGGCTTGTTTCTCGATTGGAGTAATGCAAAAGCCCCTTTCTAAATGCCAAGTGAGTCTAGTCACCCTCAAAGTGGTTTGTGCACTCGTGGTGAGCCTTTTCCGTCACCCTGGCCTTCATCATGTCAAGTTCGCTTCAACCAGCCCACGGCCATTTTTACTCATGACAGCATGTTCACATCACCTGCCCCTCGTGCCAGATATTTTCATGACATAATTTTCACGTCACCCGGATCGAAGTAGTTAATATCAATCATTACAGCAACACATCATCAAAGCTTTCGTATTATTCATTACAATATATTTGATACAGTATTGTTGACCTTTTTTATCTATTATTACATTTCTGAACTTCTTCCATGACCATGAATGATGAACAATTGATACGAAGCACAGATGGTCATGAGTGACATGAGCTTTGTTTTCAGTAGCAGTTTATATTTATCATGTGATCACAGGCAATCCAAGCAGGTTTTTAAGGAAGAAAGCAATGACTTATTTGTATTTTTTGTTTTGTTTTGAGTAGGGAGCTTGCATTAAACTTTTCAGTTCTCATCTAGAACAAAAGATTATCAGTAACTTTTTTTTCAGTAATATTTAATATGAAATAATTATAAAGAAATTATAGAAGTGAAAGGAAAATTATCAGTGGGATAAGCCAATTCAATGTTCCTCTTCTTTTATTTCACAATGTCCCTACTAACCACTGTAAACTTTCTATATACCATAGCCACAATTGTTGCTATGTTGCATTTATGATCAAGATAGCTGGATTTGTCCAAAATCAAACAATAGTATCAGAAAGATGTTTTGTTCACCTGAAATCTGTTAGTGTATACCTCAAATATACACATTTGTTTTTAGGATAACCAATTTAATTCAGATTTTTTTTTATGCATGAAGTGGAGGTGGAAAAAATTATTGTGCTAGAAAATGAGCAAACATTCAGAGACCCTGCCTACCTGTGTAGACTTTTTTCTAGTGCTTTTCTTATGAGTGACTGTCATCTCCTTTTACAGGAAGACCCAGCGGATTCAGATGAATCCAGTGATGAAATTCCCCCGGGTGGTGTGTTTCCCCTGGGGGGAATACAAGCGGCTGATGATGACGATGATGAAGATGAGATTAATGGCATCTCCAATGATGAAGATAATGCTGATGCAGACTCCAACGACGAAGTGGATGGCAGTGAAGATTACCCAGAAGTAGTCCAGAATGGTGTGGCAAATGGCAGTGAGGATAATGCCGAAGTGGAGGCTAATGGGCATGCCAACATTGATTCCAGTGAAGAGCTCGAAAATGACAGTGATGCCGAATACAGCGACGCAGATGATGTTAACGCAAATGACAGCGATGCAAATGACAGTGACATAAATGACAGTGACAATGAGGAAGAGGATGAAGAGGACAATGATGAGCAAGCTGTTGAGGATGAAGATGATGATATGGACCACCTGGATGGCAGTGACATTGATGATGAAGAGGTATGTTGACCACAAATTACAGTTTTGGTAATTTTTATGTTTAAAAGTTATGCTCATTAGTCAATATATTTTTCTGAAAAGATAAAAAATATCTACTTTACAATAAGACAGTTGTATGGAAGAATTTATATACGGTTTATTTTCGTCTTACAGTTTCAGTGATGTTGATTATGCTACAGAATGAAAAGTTGTTCAACTTGATATGTACTGGGTATAATTTGATTCATATTTTTTTCTTTTACAGGACTTTGTAGAGATGAAAAGTGATTCTGAGGAAGATGTAAGTTTTTTTGTCAATATTTTCTTATTATTGCGAGATTTTCACCATAGTTAACCGCAATATATATTGTGGTTCCTTTGTTCATACTGGTATATCTCTCAAGCAAATGATTTTATCAAATATCTGCTTCCATGCCCACATCCTCAGCCATGCCCACACCCACATTCACCCTTACCTTCCCTTCTGCCTCCAGTCAGACAACAGCGATTCCGAGGAAGGAGACGAGGCCACAATGGAGAGTCTGTTTGGGATTGAGCCTAATGTCAAGGAGGCGAATGCCCCCCCAGATTATGAGGCCAAGTCAGGCATTGTGGGCCTGTGTTTCCATCCAAAGCGCGACCTCATCTCGGCAGCCACCATGGATGGGGACGCCATAGTGTAAGCAGTGTTGTGTGTGTTAGGTTGTCTGGGCTAAGGATCAGGGTGAGAGATTGGATAAATGTGTGGATGAAGGTGAGTGTGAAAATGAGTGAAGGTGAACGTATGAATGAGGAATTGGGTATGGGTAAAAGTAAGATTGAAGGAGTTTTAGATAAGAGAGAGGGAGAGGGAGAGGGAGAGGGAAAGAGGGAGGGAAAGGGAAAGAGGGAGGGAAAGGGAGAGGAAGGATGAAAGAGGGAGAATGAGAATAAGCAACAGAAGTGGATTAGATAAGGAAGAAAAAGGAGAAAAAGGTTAAAGGAAATGCTTGTGAAGATGAAAATGTTGATTAGTAATTTGAAGGCTTATTAGACTTATGAGACATATGACCTTATCTTTACAGGTATGAGTACAGCCTCGAAAGTGTCAATGAGGTTGCAAAATTCACACATCACAAAGAGCCATGCAGAGCTGTGGGTTACAATGAAGATGGAAATACTCTTTACACCATAAGCAAGGACTGCTCCATGGCTGTTGTTGATATCCAGAAGGAGGCAATCAAGCATCACTTCAAGGAGGCACACGAGGCTCCAATATACAGCTTTCTGTCTATTTCTGAGAGATTGTGTGCGACAGGAGATGACGATGGCACAGTCAAGATATGGGACCTGAGATTGAAAAAATCTGTCTTTGATTTCAAGTGCGGTGAGGGGACGGTATCTTCCCTGATCACAGATGGATCTATGAAATTCCTTTGTGCGTCATTAGTTGATGGGTCCATAGCGGGATTTAACATAAAGAAAAGGCGGTTAGAAGTGCAGGTTAGTTTATTGTGTGCCTTCTGTAAATTCTTCATAGCTAGTTTGATTTAAATTATCATAATATGCAGTAATAAAAATTAGTACTTAGCTATTTTGAATTAGTTATCAGAAGTCACAAAATCCGCATTTCATTATTGTAATGGAAATGCTCTGTATTTACAGCAGTCAAATGATTTTAACAAATCATATTTTTTCCTGTATTCAGAGAAAAACCTGTAAACATGTTTGTTGTTCTTTAATCCAACAGTCAGAGTTTTATGATTCTGGGATGAACGCCATGGCCCTTGTGCGCAATGAATCAAAGTTGGTTGTTGGGTCAGAGGAAGGGACATTCTACATTTTCAACTGGGGAGACTTTGGCTACCACGTAGATAGGTATGGTGGTGTCCCTGAAGAAATCCACTGCGTTCTGCCGCTTGCAGACAAGTTAGTTCTGGCAGGCTATGATGATGGGAACATCAGGTATGATATTGAGCTATCTGTTTTTGAACTTCATATGTTCTTGAGTTATTTTAATGTATATGTTCTGCTGGATTCAGTGTACATTCTTTTTTGGAATTATTTCAAATTCCTTTGATAATTATTTCTGTGTGCTCGTTTTCCACTTGTGAAACTTTGCTTGTTTTCCAGGGCTATGCATTTTTACCCTCATCGTTTTGTGGGCGTTGTTGGGGAGCATCGAGATTTTGGTATAAACTGCCTGGAAAAGTGCAGACAAGGGAAATACATTGCCTCCTGTTCCATGGATGGATTGGTGCGCTTTTGGAACATTGATTATCTGTATGGGAAGAAAATCAATCCAAAAAGAAAGGTGAATGTCCATGTTAATCTAATTTATTTTGCCTTTTGAAGTACTTTCTTCTTTCCAAACATTAATTCCATGTAGATTTGCTTTTGCTTAATTTTTACTTTAATACACACAATTGTTCTGTTATATAATTTACATAATAGCCTTTACATGAAACCGTTTATTTTTCCAGGCGAACATAGACAAGAGTCAGTTCAAACTGGAGTCCTCAAAGCAGAGAAACCGTTGGGATTTCTACAAAGATTTACCTCGATTTATGGAATCAGATGAGGAGGAAGGGCCAATCGCAGGTCCCAGTGAGCAGATGGAGGACTCCGATTCTGATTAAGCGGAACTTGGAGTTTCATCTGGGGGAAGATATGCGAGGGCTCGGATTCTCCCTCTTATTTTAAGGTATCATTGTGGTGATTGTCTTTCCCACATGATAAATGTATGACTTGTATTGTACTGTTATATTGTAAATATATTTCCAATGCAGGTTAGCAAATGATGGAAGATGTATTTGTTATCTTATTTTTTCAATAGAGAAAATTTAATAGGGTCTAGGCATGTTAAAAAGTGATTGTTTTTTCCATATTGTAACTATCTCAGAAGTTAATGCTATTACTCTTATGATGAAAATAATGTTCATGGAATCCATTACAGAAAAGACATTGGTAACAATTTATAAGATTATCTTAGAAATTCTGTAAATGAGTAGTCAGAGTGAGAGTTTAAAATATTTATGTAGAGAAAATTCCCTATAGATCTTTAGGATACAGATATTCTAAAGAAATTGTGACTCTCGTGAGATGCAGCTTTAGGGAAGTTCGAGCACCATTAATTTTGTGGTGCCATAAACTAGATTCTCTTTTATAAAGTAAGCTCCAGATACTTAGAATTTGTAATATGTTTTCCTAATAAAACCAAAATAATTAGGTGTCTTTAGTGTACAGTTGGGTGAATGTGTTATTCAAGAGCATTGTAAATTGTACATTGTATTAGAGTCATTTAAGAGTATGTATTTTTTTCAACTTGCAGTTTGATTAACTCTGTGTAATATCCTTAGTAGCTTAGACAGTTGTCTACGTACAAAAAAGTGTGCTTCGTAAGGAAAAGCATATTGAATCTAGAGTTAAGCCATGGGGAACGACATGAGAAATTAAGAACTGAATTTGGATGTAGTTTACGAGAAAGAAGGCTGTGAGTAAGAGATTTTTGTATTCTTAAGGAAATAGGGAAGGTTGCTGCAGAGCAATGCGTTTCGCTCTGTTGGTATTGCTATTTTTTATCATTGTGATTTTACTGTTATTATTATCATTGTTATTATTATTATTATTATTATTGTTGTTATTATGATTATGATTATTATTGTCATTATTACATTAATTATTGTTATTATTATTACCTTTGTTATTATCAGTACGATCTCTATTATTATTATTATGATAATGATTATGATGATAATGATCATGATCATTTTCATGATCATCATCATCATCATCATCATCATCATCATCATCATCATCATCATCATCATGGCCATGATGATGATAATGATGATGATGATGATGATCATGATCATCATGATCATCATAATGATCATCGTCATCATCATCATCATCATCATCATCATCATCATCAATCATCGTCATCAATCATCAATCATCATCATCATTCATCGTCACCGTCATCAATCATCATCATCAATCATCATCATCATCAATCATCATCATCATCAATCATCATCATCATCAATCATCATCAATCATCAATCATCATCATCGTCATCGTCATTGTCATCATCATAATCAATCATCAATCATCATCATCATCATCAATCATCATCATCAATCATCATCATCATCATCATCATCATCATCATCATCATCCATCATTCATCATCATCATTATTATTATTATTATTATTATTATTTTATTATTATTATTATTATTATTATTATTATTATTATTTGTATTATTATTTGTATTATTATTTTTATCATTATTATTATTATTATTATGATTATTATTATTATTGTTATTATTATTATGATTATTATTATTATTGTTATTATTATTATTATTTTTGTTGTTATTATTGTTATTACTATTATTATCATTCTTAGAGCTATTAACCCAATGCTGCTGGGAAATTGTCATGTTCACCTTACTGTAGTGTTAAATGCCTCTGCATATAGATGGCTCTGCCGCTTAGGAGTCAATTAACAAATCTTGCGACGTCACCTTTCCTTGAGTTGGCGTGAAGAATAGTTTTTTTTACAAATGCTATCAATATTGATACTGTTATTTTTATTATAAACATTGTAATTACTGTATTGTTATTGGCATTACTAGCAGCAGTATCAAATATTAGAAAATGTTATTGAAAATCAAGGAAAAGTTTAAACAGGTGAAACAGGTACTTCTCGTAATTGGTGACCTAGTACTTGTGGAGCCATCTATATGTAAAAACAATTACTTAATTGTTTATGTACGTGCGTGCATATCAGGGGCATGACATGTACGGACATGCCATCCCCGTCGTCATGTGGTTAATTTTTTTCCTTTATCATTTTATTATTTTCATTCTTTGTTTTTGATGGAGAATATTAGTGTAAATATTTTTAAAAGCTTCACTTTTACCTTTTTATTATTTTTTTATCATTGCTACAGTCTGTCCTCATTATAACCAAAGAGAGAAAACCTTGGTCTTGAGATAGAAGAGTCCATAACAACTGGGATCTATTAAATTCTTACCTGGCTTAAGCTGTGAATCCTTACCCATTGTCAGGAGAAACTATTGTACTTTAAACAGTGAATATGTATATATAAATGGGGGGAAAAAATTCGTACTCTAAACTGCTTTATTTATTTACCCTGACCCACTGACTGAAGGCACAAGAAGACTGGGTCAGATGAATTATCAGTAATATGATGATGTAACTGCAGTTTTCCTATAAAACACCAGTTTGTGCAGTACATAATTATCCTGGAGAAACGAAAGAGGAAAGATAGAAAATTGAGGGACACAGGGAGTGAAGGAGGCGGTGTTGCTGAGGGCTAGAGCAGGTGCCGATGTAGAATGATAAAGTAATGTATGATGCACTCTAAATAGTGACACTTTGACAAGAGAAGTAGCAGAAAGGTTGCTTCTACTACGACTACTGTAACAACAACTATAGTGATGGCAACAATGAGTGTCATAATCAGTTACAAAAATTTAAGCAGTGAAATTTTAGAATACAAAAGGTACAGTCTTATCTCCGATTGTTGGGTTACTTTTCACTAGGCATGTTCATTTCTGTCTTGTAGTTCTCAATAAGACATTCATACACAATACTTTTTTGTCATCCATGTTGTTAGTTATCCAAATTAATGTTAATCCATGAACATTGTAGTTAGGATATATGACCATCCTTGTGGTATGGAATGAAATTTATATAGTGAATGTGCTACTGAAACCCAGATATACAAAATATTTGCAATTTTTTTATATATGGTTTTGAATTCCCTACAACAGATGCAGTATGCCATAGTTTTCAGGCTAATAGACGAATGAAAAGAACAGATGTGCTGTATGTCTTTACTTTACTGCTAGAAGGAAAAGATCACAAAGCTAGACAAAGGACCTCTTCGCAAGTGAAACAAAGTAAAATGTGATTATTTATATTTTGTGTCTCAGTATCGAATGGAATCTACAGCACTTTCTTCACTCTTGTGGCCATGAACCACAGCTGTTCAGTAGTAGGGTAGAGATTAGACGAAAATATCCCTGTAATAAATAGGGTCTGTTATAATGAGGTCCAATATATTGAGTTTGGCTGTATTTACAATTGTTGTATATATTATATTAAGTGGTAAATTCTTCCTTTACAAAAAAAAAAAGTGATATTAAATTTAGTATATGAAGCTGTAAACAAAGTTCTTTTTCATATATATTTAGATCATTTGATATATTTTGGCAGATTAGTTGTGTTGAATTTCGATAAAGAAAATGAAGTAGTTCACCTTTACTTAGGGTTTGACAATGTTATTACTGGCCAGACATTCGTATTATGTTTTTTTTTTTTTTTTTTTGAGAAAGACTGTGATTTCATGAGTGTGACTATCCTAGACTTAGATTTTGATATGTATGAATGTGGATTTGTATTCAGTGATGTAGCTTTGAAAATATTTGTTAGTGATATTATTATGGGATATTTTTATTATAGAGCAAGTCTTTTATTCCTTATTATTTTCTCTCACCAGTTATCACACAAATTTGATATGAATGTGGATTATATTCTTCCTTAAATGTTACTCATATTCTCTTAAATGATCCTGAACAATTTCAATGTACCATTTGTACCAAAGCTTTGTAAGATCTGAAAATTTTTATCGAGCAAATATTTCCTTTCGCTGATTAATTGATTTGCAACCCTTAAAAGAGCGACCTCTTGATTTCCTCTCGGCTTCTTACATTTGCGGAAATACTGTAAATAAGTACATAAAGATGTCAGAAAAAGTGTTTTCTTCTCTCCCTCTTTTGCTGCTGAATACTTGATTTATGTGGATTATGATGATTGGTTTACTTTTCTGTGTATTGGAAAATAACTATGCAGTGTCTTCACAGCTCATAGTTATTGGAGGGAAATATATATATATA